>NW_026972196.1:0-211600 GCF_036711695.1 Zophobas morio | reverse complement strand
CGTAGATACAAGAAAACTGTTAAAATTCTTCAGAAACGTCACTTTTGAAGTGTTTTCTTGTACTTTTAAGCCAATCAGATACCCTACGGGCTCGGAAAGTGCAACGAAACCATCAAATTTTAGCTAGAAACTGTATTTTTGTCGATTTTTATTGAATTTGAACTATATTTCAACGTTTTTTGATGGTTCTGAGCCACCAAACACACTTAAAGCATGCAGAATCGACTCAGAATAGGAAAAGGAGACGTTTAGGTCAATTTTATGCATTCTGGCGTTCGTAGATACAAGAAAACTGTTAAAATTCTTCAGAAACGTCACTTTTGAAGTGTTTTCTTGTACTTTTAAGCCAATCAGATACCCTACGGGCTCGGAAAGTGCAACGAAACCATCAAATTTTAGCTAGAAACTGTATTTTTGTCGATTTTTATTGAATTTGAACTATATTTCAACGTTTTTTGATGGTTCTGAGCCACCAAACACACTTAAAGCATGCAGAATCGACTCAGAATAGGAAAAGGAGACGTTTAGGTCAATTTTATGCATTCTGGCGTTCGTAGATACAAGAAAACTGTTAAAATTCTTCAGAAACGTCACTTTTGAAGTGTTTTCTTGTACTTTTAAGCCAATCAGATACCCTACGGGCTCGGAAAGTGCAACGAAACCATCAAATTTTAGCTAGAAACTGTATTTTTGTCGATTTTTATTGAATTTGAACTATATTTCAACGTTTTTTGATGGTTCTGAGCCACCAAACACACTTAAAGCATGCAGAATCGACTCAGAATAGGAAAAGGAGACGTTTAGGTCAATTTTATGCATTCCGGCGTTCGTAGATACAAGAAAACTGTTAAAATTCTTCAGAAACGTCACTTTTGAAGTGTTTTCTTGTCCTTTTATGCCAATCAGATACCCAACGGGCTCGGAAAGTGCAACGAAACCATCAAATTTTAGCTAGAAACTGTATTTTTGTCGATTTTTATTGAATTTGAACTATATTTCAACGTTTTTTGATGGTTCTGAGCCACCAAACACCCTTAAAGCATGCAGAATCGACTCAGAATAGGAAAAGGAGACGTTTAGGTCAATTTTATGCATTCTGGCGTTCGTAGATACAAGAAAACTGTTAAAATTCTTCAGAAACGTCACTTCTGAAGTGTTTTCTTGTACTTTTAAGCCAATCAGATACCCTACGGGCTCGGAAAGTGCAACGAAACCATCAAATTTTAGCTAGAAACTGTATTTTTGTCGATTTTTATTGAATTTGAACTATATTTCAACGTTTTTTGATGGTTCTGAGCCACCAAACACACTTAAAGCATGCAGAATCGACTCAGAATAGGAAAAGGAGACGTTTAGGTCAATTTTATGCATTCTGGCGTTCGTAGATACAAGAAAACTGTTTAAATTCTTCAGAAACGTCACTTTTGAAGTGTTTTCTTGTACTTTTAAGCCAATCAGATACCCAACGGGCTCGGAAAGTGCAACGAAACCATCAAATTTTAGCTAGAAACTGTATTTTTGTCGATTTTTATTGAATTTGAACTATATTTCAACGTTTTTTGATGGTTCTGAGCCACCAAACACACTTAAAGCATGCAGAATCGACTCAGAATAGGAAAAGGAGACGTTTAGATCAATTTTATGCATTCTGGCGTTCGTAGATACAAGAAAACTGTTAAAATTCTTCAGAAACGTCACTTTTGAAGTGTTTTCTTGTACTTTTAAGCCAATCAGATACCCTACGGACTCGGAAAGTGCAACGAAACCATCAAATTTTAGCTAGAAACTGTATTTTTGTCGATTTTTATTGAATTTGAACTATATTTCAACGTTTTTTGATGGTTCTGAGCCACCAAACACACTTAAAGCATGCAGAATCGACTCAGAATAGGAAAAGGAGACGTTTAGGTCAATTTTATGCATTCTGGCGTTCGTAGATACAAGAAAACTGTTGAAATTCTTCAGAAACGTCACTTTTGAAGTGTTTTCTTGTACTTTTAAGCCAATCAGATACCCTACGGGCTCGGAAAGTGCAACGAAACCATCAAATTTTAGCTAGAAACTGTATTTTTGTCGATTTTTATTGAATTTGAACTATATTTCAACGTTTTTTGATGGTTCTGAGCCACCAAACACACTTAAAGCATGCAGAATCGACTCAGAATAGGAAAAGGAGACGTTTAGGTCAATTTTATGCATTCTGGCGTTCGTAGATACAAGAAAACTGTTAAAATTCTTCAGAAACGTCACTTTTGAAGTGTTTTCTTGTACTTTTAAGCCAATCAGATACCCTACGGGCTCGGAAAGTGCAACGAAACCATCAAATTTTAGCTAGAAACTGTATTTTTGTCGATTTTTATTGAATTTGAACTATATTTCAACGTTTTTTGATGGTTCTGAGCCACCAAACACACTTAAAGCATGCAGAATCGACTCAGAATAGGAAAAGGAGACGTTTAGGTCAATTTTATGCATTCTGGCGTTCGTAGATACAAGAAAACTGTTAAAATTCTTCAGAAACGTCACTTTTGAAGTGTTTTCTTGTACTTTTAAGCCAATCAGATACCCTACGGGCTCGGAAAGTGCAACGAAACCATCAAATTTTAGCTAGAAACTGTATTTTTGTCGATTTTTATTGAATTTGAACTATATTTCAACGTTTTTTGATGGTTCTGAGCCACCAAACACACTTAAAGCATGCAGAATCGACTCAGAATAGGAAAAGGAGACGTTTAGGTCAATTTTATGCATTCTGGCGTTCGTAGATACAAGAAAACTGTTAAAATTCTTCAGAAACGTCACTTTTGAAGTGTTTTCTTGTACTTTTAAGCCAATCAGATACCCTATGGGCTCGGAAAGTGCAACGAAACCATCAAATTTTAGCTAGAAACTGTATTTTTGTCGATTTTTATTGAATTTGAACTATATTTCAACGTTTTTTGATGGTTCTGAGCCACCAAACACACTTAAAGCATGCAGAATCGACTCAGAATAGGAAAAGGAGACGTTTAGGTCAATTTTATGCATTCTGGCGTTCGTAGATACAAGAAAACTGTTAAAATTCTTCAGAAACGTCACTTTTGAAGTGTTTTCTTGTACTTTTAAGCCAATCAGATACCCTACGGGCTCGGAAAGTGCAACGAAACCATCAAATTTTAGCTAGAAACTGTATTTTTGTCGATTTTTATTGAATTTGAACTATATTTCAACGTTTTTTGATGGTTCTGAGCCACCAAACACACTTAAAGCATGCAGAATCGACTCAGAATAGGAAAAGGAGACGTTTAGGTCAATTTTATGCATTCTGGCGTTCGTAGATACAAGAAAACTGTTAAAATTCTTCAGAAACGTCACTTTTGAAGTGTTTTCTTGTACTTTTAAGCCAATCAGATACCCTACGGGCTCGGAAAGTGCAACGAAACCATCAAATTTTAGCTAGAAACTGTATTTTTGTCGATTTTTATTGAATTTGAACTATATTTCAACGTTTTTTGATGGTTCTGAGCCACCAAACACACTTAAAGCATGCAGAATCGACTCAGAATAGGAAAAGGAGACGTTTAGGTCAATTTTATGCATTCTGGCGTTCGTAGATACAAGAAAACTGTTAAAATTCTTCAGAAACGTCACTTTTGAAGTGTTTTCTTGTACTTTTAAGCCAATCAGATACCCTACGGGCTCGGAAAGTGCAACGAAACCATCAAATTTTAGCTAGAAACTGTATTTTTGTCGATTTTTATTGAATTTGAACTATATTTCAACGTTTTTTGATGGTTCTGAGCCACCAAACACACTTAAAGCATGCAGAATCGACTCAGAATAGGAAAAGGAGACGTTTAGGTCAATTTTATGCATTCCGGCGTTCGTAGATACAAGAAAACTGTTAAAATTCTTCAGAAACGTCACTTTTGAAGTGTTTTCTTGTCCTTTTATGCCAATCAGATACCCAACGGGCTCGGAAAGTGCAACGAAACCATCAAATTTTAGCTAGAAACTGTATTTTTGTCGATTTTTATTGAATTTGAACTATATTTCAACGTTTTTTGATGGTTCTGAGCCACCAAACACCCTTAAAGCATGCAGAATCGACTCAGAATAGGAAAAGGAGACGTTTAGGTCAATTTTATGCATTCTGGCGTTCGTAGATACAAGAAAACTGTTAAAATTCTTCAGAAACGTCACTTCTGAAGTGTTTTCTTGTACTTTTAAGCCAATCAGATACCCTACGGGCTCGGAAAGTGCAACGAAACCATCAAATTTTAGCTAGAAACTGTATTTTTGTCGATTTTTATTGAATTTGAACTATATTTCAACGTTTTTTGATGGTTCTGAGCCACCAAACACACTTAAAGCATGCAGAATCGACTCAGAATAGGAAAAGGAGACGTTTAGGTCAATTTTATGCATTCTGGCGTTCGTAGATACAAGAAAACTGTTTAAATTCTTCAGAAACGTCACTTTTGAAGTGTTTTCTTGTACTTTTAAGCCAATCAGATACCCAACGGGCTCGGAAAGTGCAACGAAACCATCAAATTTTAGCTAGAAACTGTATTTTTGTCGATTTTTATTGAATTTGAACTATATTTCAACGTTTTTTGATGGTTCTGAGCCACCAAACACACTTAAAGCATGCAGAATCGACTCAGAATAGGAAAAGGAGACGTTTAGATCAATTTTATGCATTCTGGCGTTCGTAGATACAAGAAAACTGTTAAAATTCTTCAGAAACGTCACTTTTGAAGTGTTTTCTTGTACTTTTAAGCCAATCAGATACCCTACGGACTCGGAAAGTGCAACGAAACCATCAAATTTTAGCTAGAAACTGTATTTTTGTCGATTTTTATTGAATTTGAACTATATTTCAACGTTTTTTGATGGTTCTGAGCCACCAAACACACTTAAAGCATGCAGAATCGACTCAGAATAGGAAAAGGAGACGTTTAGGTCAATTTTATGCATTCTGGCGTTCGTAGATACAAGAAAACTGTTGAAATTCTTCAGAAACGTCACTTTTGAAGTGTTTTCTTGTACTTTTAAGCCAATCAGATACCCTACGGGCTCGGAAAGTGCAACGAAACCATCAAATTTTAGCTAGAAACTGTATTTTTGTCGATTTTTATTGAATTTGAACTATATTTCAACGTTTTTTGATGGTTCTGAGCCACCAAACACACTTAAAGCATGCAGAATCGACTCAGAATAGGAAAAGGAGACGTTTAGGTCAATTTTATGCATTCTGGCGTTCGTAGATACAAGAAAACTGTTAAAATTCTTCAGAAACGTCACTTTTGAAGTGTTTTCTTGTACTTTTAAGCCAATCAGATACCCTACGGGCTCGGAAAGTGCAACGAAACCATCAAATTTTAGCTAGAAACTGTATTTTTGTCGATTTTTATTGAATTTGAACTATATTTCAACGTTTTTTGATGGTTCTGAGCCACCAAACACACTTAAAGCATGCAGAATCGACTCAGAATAGGAAAAGGAGACGTTTAGGTCAATTTTATGCATTCTGGCGTTCGTAGATACAAGAAAACTGTTAAAATTCTTCAGAAACGTCACTTTTGAAGTGTTTTCTTGTACTTTTAAGCCAATCAGATACCCTACGGGCTCGGAAAGTGCAACGAAACCATCAAATTTTAGCTAGAAACTGTATTTTTGTCGATTTTTATTGAATTTGAACTATATTTCAACGTTTTTTGATGGTTCTGAGCCACCAAACACACTTAAAGCATGCAGAATCGACTCAGAATAGGAAAAGGAGACGTTTAGGTCAATTTTATGCATTCTGGCGTTCGTAGATACAAGAAAACTGTTAAAATTCTTCAGAAACGTCACTTTTGAAGTGTTTTCTTGTACTTTTAAGCCAATCAGATACCCTACGGGCTCGGAAAGTGCAACGAAACCATCAAATTTTAGCTAGAAACTGTATTTTTGTCGATTTTTATTGAATTTGAACTATATTTCAACGTTTTTTGATGGTTCTGAGCCACCAAACACACTTAAAGCATGCAGAATCGACTCAGAATAGGAAAAGGAGACGTTTAGGTCAATTTTATGCATTCTGGCGTTCGTAGATACAAGAAAACTGTTAAAATTCTTCAGAAACGTCACTTTTGAAGTGTTTTCTTGTACTTTTAAGCCAATCAGATACCCTACGGGCTCGGAAAGTGCAACGAAACCATCAAATTTTAGCTAGAAACTGTATTTTTGTCGATTTTTATTGAATTTGAACTATATTTCAACGTTTTTTGATGGTTCTGAGCCACCAAACACACTTAAAGCATGCAGAATCGACTCAGAATAGGAAAAGGAGACGTTTAGGTCAATTTTATGCATTCTGGCGTTCGTAGATACAAGAAAACTGTTAAAAAGTCTCCTTTTCCTATTCTGAGTCGATTCTGCATGCTTTAAGTGTGTTTGGTGGCTCAGAACCATCAAAAAACGTTGAAATATAGTTCAAATTCAATAAAAATCGACAAAAATACAGTTTCTAGCTAAAATTTGATGGTTTCGTTGCACTTTCCGAGCCCGTAGGGTATCTGATTGGCTTAAAAGTACAAGAAAACACTTGAAAAGTGACGTTTCTGAAGAATTTTAACAGTTTTCTTGTATCTACGAACGCCAGAATGCATAAAATTGACCTAAACGTCTCCTTTTCCTATTCTGAGTCGATTCTGCATGCTTTAAGTGTGTTTGGTGGCTCAGAACCATCAAAAAACGTTGAAATATAGTTCAAATTCAATAAAAATCGACAAAAATACAGTTTCTAGCTAAAATTTGATGGTTTCGTTGCACTTTCCGAGCCCGTAGGGTATCTGATTGGCTTAAAAGTACAAGAAAACACTTCAAAAGTGACGTTTCTGAAGAATTTTAACAGTTTTCTTGTATCTACGAACGCCAGAATGCATAAAATTGACCTAAACGTCTCCTTTTCCTATTCTGAGTCGATTCTGCATACTTTAAGTGTGTTTGGTGGCTCAGAACCATCAAAAAACGTTGAAATATAGTTCAAATTCAATAAAAATCGACAAAAATACAGTTTCTAGCTAAAATTTGATGGTTTCGTTGCACTTTCCGAACCCGTAGGGTATCTGATTGGCTTAAAAGTACAAGAAAACACTTCAAAAGTGACGTTTCTGAAGAATTTTAACAGTTTTCTTGTATCTACGAACGCCAGAATGCATAAAATTGACCTAAACGTCTCCTTTTCCTATTCTGAGTCGATTCTGCATGCTTTAAGTGTGTTTGGTGGCTCAGAACCATCAAAAAACGTTGAAATATAGTTCAAATTCAATAAAAATCGACAAAAATACAGTTTCTAGCTAAAATTTGATGGTTTCGTTACACTTTCCGAGCCCGTAGGGTATCTGATTGGCTTAAAAGTACAAGAAAACACTTCAGAAGTGACGTTTCTGAAGAATTTTAACAGTTTTCTTGTATCTACGAACGCCAGAATGCATAAAATTGACCTAAACGTCTCCTTTTCCTATTCTGAGTCGATTCTGCATGCTTTAAGTGTGTTTGGTGGCTCAGAACCATCAAAAAACGTTGAAATATAGTTCAAATTCAATAAAAATCGACAAAAATACAGTTTCTAGCTAAAATTTGATGGTTTCGTTGCACTTTCCGAGCCCGTAGGGTATCTGATTGGCTTAAAAGTACAAGAAAACACTTCAAAAGTGACGTTTCTGAAGAATTTTAACAGTTTTCTTGTATCTACGAACGCCAGAATGCATAAAATTGACCTAAACGTCTCCTTTTCCTATTCTGAGTCGATTCTGCATGCTTTAAGTGTGTTTGGTGGCTCAGAACCATCAAAAAACGTTGAAATATAGTTCAAATTCAATAAAAATCGACAAAAATACAGTTTCTAGCTAAAATTTGATGGTTTCGTTGCACTTTCCGAGCCCGTAGGGTATCTGATTGGCTTAAAAGTACAAGAAAACACTTGAAAAGTGACGTTTCTGAAGAATTTTAACAGTTTTCTTGTATCTACGAACGCCAGAATGCATAAAATTGACCTAAACGTCTCCTTTTCCTATTCTGAGTCGATTCTGCATGCTTTAAGTGTGTTTGGTGGCTCAGAACCATCAAAAAACGTTGAAATATAGTTCAAATTCAATAAAAATCGACAAAAATACAGTTTCTAGCTAAAATTTGATGGTTTCGTTGCACTTTCCGAGCCCGTAGGGTATCTGATTGGCTTAAAAGTACAAGAAAACACTTCAAAAGTGACGTTTCTGAAGAATTTTAACAGTTTTCTTGTATCTACGAACGCCAGAATGCATAAAATTGACCTAAACGTCTCCTTTTCCTATTCTGAGTCGATTCTGCATGCTTTAAGTGTGTTTGGTGGCTCAGAACCATCAAAAAACGTTGAAATATAGTTCAAATTCAATAAAAATCGACAAAAATACAGTTTCTAGCTAAAATTTGATGGTTTCGTTGCACTTTCGGAGCCCGTAGGGTATCTGATTGGCTTAAAAGTACAAGAAAACACTTCAAAAGTGACGTTTCTGAAGAATTTTAACAGTTTTCTTGTATCTACGAACGCCAGAATGCATAAAATTGACCTAAACGTCTCCTTTTCCTATTCTGAGTCGATTCTGCATGCTTTAAGTGTGTTTGGTGGCTCAGAACCATCAAAAAACGTTGAAATATAGTTCAAATTCAATAAAAATCGACAAAAATACAGTTTCTAGCTAAAATTTGATGGTTTCGTTGCACTTTCCGAGCCCGTAGGGTATCTGATTGGCTTAAAAGTACAAGAAAACACTTGAAAAGTGACGTTTCTGAAGAATTTTAACAGTTTTCTTGTATTTAAGGCAACATAATGCTGTATATAACTGTGATGGCAGACTCCTAGACCTAGCTTTTAGTAATTTAGATGAATGTGCGATTGAACGTGATACGTGCCCTATTGTTCGTGAAGACTTGTATCATCCAGCTTTATCTGTTAATATTACTTTTAAAAATAGTCAAAATAATAAGTTCTCCACGTACTGTACGTCAGCTAAAACCTATAATTTTAAAAAAGCAAATTTTCACGCACTATACTTAGATTTGTTAAAATTGGATTGGTCTACCTTGTTTGAATGTACAGATGTTAACACTGCTTGTGATTTATTTTACGAGAAACTTTACACAGTCTTTGATAAGCATGTGCCTTTGGTTAGATGTAGGAAGCTCAGTTATCCTAGCTGGTATTCAAGTGAACTCAGAGAACAAATTAAGGTAAAGCAAAAGTTCTTTAAAATGTATAAATGTCAGAAAACACTAGAAACTAAAAAACAATTTTTTGCATTACGTCGCTCGGTAAAGATGCTGATAAAAAGAGATTTTCGCAATTATGTAATAAATGCTGAAAACGCTCTCCTGACTACTCCTAAACATTTCTGGTCATATGTCAAAGAAAAAAAAGGACACTCTACTGTACCTAATAAGATTTACTTTGATACTAAATTTGCAGACAATCCTAAAGATATTGTAAATAATTTTGCTAAACTTTTTAGTTCTAATTTTAGTAACACAGCAGTTCCTCTTGATTTTAATAACACTTTTAGCTGTGGCAGTGTGTATGTTAAAGTAAACATCAATGAAGTATCAATTTTAAAAGCCATTAAAAAGTTAAAAGATAGTAGAGTTTCTGGAGTCGACCAGGTTCCAAGTTTTCTTATCAAAGACTGTTCGGCGGTGTTCTTGGAGCCATTGTTGCATCTTTTCAATCTTATCTCAAATACTGCTTGTTTTCCTACTCTATGGAAAACCGCTAAAATTGTGCCAATATTCAAAAGTGGTGATAGAGCGCATGGTAAGAACTACAGGCCTATATCTTTACTATGTAATTTTTCGAAAATTTTTGAATCCGTTTTACATAGTCAAATTTATTTTCAAATTAAATCTCTGCTTGGTAATTCTCAACATGGATTTACTAAAGGAAGATCTACATTAACGAATCTTACATGTATGTCTCAGGATATAGCACAAACATTGGATCGAAGAAGTCAGCTAGATGTTGTATACGCTGATTTGACCAAGGCGTTTGACAGAGTTAATCATCAACTACTAGTGAACAAATTATCAACTTTTGGTTTTTCGAACAAATTAACTGACCTCTTCGAATCCTATTTGATGGATCGTAGAAATCATGTTGTGATAAATGGTTACATGTCTGATTGCTACATTACATTGTCGGGTGTACCACAAGGCTCAACCCTGGGCCCACTATTGTTTTCTATGTACATTAAGGATATCACGGAGTGTTTATATCATTCTAAGATTTTGATTTATGCGGACGATGTTAAACTATATCGTCAAATAAATAATGATGCTGACTGTTTATTATTGCAAGATGATGTTAACAATTTGATTAGATCATTTATACGTCACGACTTGGTTCCGAACAAGAATAAATGTAAGATTGTATCATTTACGCATCGGCAATTGATTTATGAGTTTGATTATCACGTTGATAATCATATCTTAGAAAAGTGTGACACTATTAAAGATCTAGGTGTTATATATGATTCTAAATTTAGTTTTAAAGAACATATAGACTACATCGTGTTAAGTGCTAGAAAAATGTTAGGCTTTATTCTGAGAAATTGTAAGGAATTTTCTAACACAGGGTCATTGAAAACTTTGTATCACGCACTCGTGCGCTCTAAACTTGAGTATTGCTCTCTAGCCTGGCATCCATACTATAATTCTCAAGTCTTGTACCTGGAAAGCGTTCAACGTAAATTTTTTAAGTATCTGTTTTACAAAGAAGAGGGTAGATGGCCAGAAAGAAATTGCTCCAATGATTTACTGTTGGGCAGATTTAATGAGAACACACTTTTTTGTAGAAGAATAATCAGCGCTGTAGTATTCTCACATAATTTAATTAACAACCGCATAGACTGTAGTGAATTGGTAGGTTTGTTGAACTTTAATATTCCCAGCTTTAACAGTAGATATGCGATCACATTGTATTATGATAGGACTAGGACGAACATTGGAAAAAAAGCTCCGTTATATGTTATGGGTTATTATTTGAATTTAATTGAAAAGAAAAACCATATTGACATATTTCATTGCAGTATAAGAGATTTAAAGGAAGCAATTCAAATTAAGTTCGCTAGAAATTAGCATTGCGTTTTATGTACATGTTATTTACAGATCCCTGATACAGGTTAATTTGATTTAATTTAATTTATTTTGTTTTAAGATTATTTAATTTAATTTTGTTTGTTAGATGAGTCGCTAAATGGTGTATTCTTAGAAAAACTATATAGTTAAGTTTTAAGTTAATTTATCAATTGTTTGTTAATTTATATATATATTGTCCTGTTATTGGAACACTGTTCTGTTGGGCAATTAAATTTATTTATTATTATTATTATTATTATTATCTACGAACGCCAGAATGCATAAAATTGACCTAAACGTCTCCTTTTCCTATTCTGAGTCGATTCTGCATGCTTTAAGTGTGTTTGGTGGCTCAGAACCATCAAAAAACGTTGAAATATAGTTCAAATTCAATAAAAATCGACAAAAATACAGTTTCTAGCTAAAATTTGATGGTTTCGTTGCACTTTCCGAGCCCGTAGGGTATCTGATTGGCTTAAAAGTACAAGAAAACACTTCAAAAGTGACGTTTCTGAAGAATTTTAACAGTTTTCTTGTATCTACGAACGCCAGAATGCATAAAATTGACCTAAACGTCTCCTTTTCCTATTCTGAGTCGATTCTGCATGCTTTAAGTGTGTTTGGTGGCTCAGAACCATCAAAAAACGTTGAAATATAGTTCAAATTCAATAAAAATCGACAAAAATACAGTTTCTAGCTAAAATTTGATGGTTTCGTTGCACTTTCCGAGCCCGTAGGGTATCTGATTGGCTTAAAAGTACAAGAAAACACTTCAAAAGTGACGTTTCTGAAGAATTTTAACAGTTTTCTTGTATCTACGAACGCCAGAATGCATAAAATTGACCTAAACGTCTCCTTTTCCTATTCTGAGTCGATTCTGCATGCTTTAAGTGTGTTTGGTGGCTCAGAACCATCAAAAAACGTTGAAATATAGTTCAAATTCAATAAAAATCGACAAAAATACAGTCTCTAGCTAAAATTTGATGGTTTCGTTGCACTTTCCGAGCCCGCAGGGTATCTGATTGGCTTAAAAGTACAAGAAAACACTTCAAAAGTGACGTTTCTGAAGAATTTTAACAGTTTTCTTGTATCTACGAACGCCAGAATGCATAAAATTGACCTAAACATCTCCTTTTCCTATTCTGAGTCGATTCTGCATGCTTTAAGTGTGTTTGGTGGCTCAGAACCATCAAAAAACGTTGAAATATAGTTCAAATTCAATAAAAATCGACAAAAATACAGTTTCTAGCTAAAATTTGATGGTTTCGTTGCACTTTCCGTGCCCGTAGGGTATCTGATTGGCTTAAAAGTACAAGAAAACACTTCAAAAGTGACGTTTCTGAAGAATTTTAACAGTTTTCTTGTATCTACGAACGCCAGAATGCATAAAATTGACCTAAACGTCTCCTTTTCCTATTCTGAGTCGATTCTGCATGCTTTAAGTGTGTTTGGTGGCTCAGAACCATCAAAAAACGTTGAAATATAGTTCAAATTCAATAAAAATCGACAAAAATACAGTTTCTAGCTAAAATTTGATGGTTTCGTTGCACTTTCCGAGCCCGTAGGGTATCTGATTGGCTTAAAAGTACAAGAAAACACTTCAAAAGTGACGTTTCTGAAGAATTTTAACAGTTTTCTTGTATCTACGAACGCCAGAATGCATAAAATTGACCTAAACGTCTCCTTTTCCTATTCTGAGTCGATTCTGCATGCTTTAAGTGTGTTTGGTGGCTCAGAACCATCAAAAAACGTTGAAATATAGTTCAAATTCAATAAAAATCGACAAAAATACAGTTTCTAGCTAAAATTTTATGGTTTCGTTGCACTTTCCGAGCCCGTTGGGTATCTGATTGGCTTAAAAGTACAAGAAAACACTTCAAAAGTGACGTTTCTGAAGAATTTTAACAGTTTTCTTGTATCTACGAAAGCCAGAATGCATAAAATTGACCTAAACGTCTCCTTTTCCTATTCTGAGTCGATTCTGCATGCTTTAAGTGTGTTTGGTGGCTCAGAACCATCAAAAAACGTTGAAATATAGTTCAAATTCAATAAAAATCGACAAAAATACAGTTTCTAGCTAAAATTTGATGGTTTCGTTGCACTTTCCGAGCCCGTAGGGTATCTGATTGGCTTAAAAGTACAAGAAAACACTTCAAAAGTGACGTTTCTGAAGAATTTTAACAGTTTTCTTGTATCTACGAACGCCAGAATGCATAAAATTGACCTAAACGTCTCCTTTTCCTATTCTGAGTCGATTCTGCATGCTTTAAGTGTGTTTGGTGGCTCAGAACCATCAAAAAACGTTGAAATATAGTTCAAATTCAATAAAAATCGACAAAAATACAGTTTCTAGCTAAAATTTGATGGTTTCGTTGCACTTTCCGAGCCCGTTGGGTATCTGATTGGCTTAAAAGTACAAGAAAACACTTCAAAAGTGACGTTTCTGAAGAATTTTAACAGTTTTCTTGTATCTACGAACGCCAGAATGCATAAAATTGACCTAAACGTCTCCTTTTCCTATTCTGAGTCGATTCTGCATGCTTTAAGTGTGTTTGGTGGCTCAGAACCATCAAAAAACGTTGAAATATAGTTCAAATTCAATAAAAATCGACAAAAATACAGTTTCTAGCTAAAATTTGATGGTTTCGTTGCACTTTCCGAGCCCGTAGGGTATCTAATGGGCTTAAAAGTACAAGAAAACACTTCAAAAGTGACGTTTCTGAAGAATTTTAACAGTTTTCTTGTATCTACGAACGCCAGAATGCATAAAATTGACCTAAACGTCTCCTTTTCCTATTCTGAGTCGATTCTGCATGCTTTAAGTGTGTTTGGTGGCTCAGAACCATCAAAAAACGTTGAAATATAGTTCAAATTCAATAAAAATCGACAAAAATACAGTTTCTAGCTAAAATTTGATGGTTTCGTTGCACTTTCCGAGCCCGTTGGGTATCTGATTGGCTTAAAAGTACAAGAAAACACTCCAAAAGTGACGTTTCTGAAGAATTTTAACAGTTTTCTTGTATCTACGAACGCCAGAATACATAAAATTGACCTAAACGTCTCCTTTTCCTATTCTGAGTCGATTCTGCATGCTTTAAGTGTGTTTGGTGGCTCAGAACCATCAAAGAACGTTGAAATATAGTTCAAATTCAATAAAAATCGACAAAAATACAGTTTCTAGCTAAAATTTGATGGTTTCGTTGCACTTTCCGAGCCCGTAGGGTATCTGATTGGCTTAAAAGTACAAGAAAACACTTCAAAAGTGACGTTTCTGAAGAATTTTAACAGTTTTCTTGTATCTACGAACGCCAGAATGCATAAAATTGACCTAAACTTCTCCTTTTCCTATTCTGAGTCGATTCTGCATGCTTTAAGTGTGTTTGGTGGCTCAGAACCATCAAAAAACGTTGAAATATAGTTCAAATTCAATAAAAATCGACAAAAATACAGTTTCTAGCTAAAATTTGATGGTTTCGTTGCACTTTCCGAGCCCGTAGGGTATCTGATTGGCTTAAAAGTACAAGAAAACACTTCAAAAGTGACGTTTCTGAAGAATTTTAACAGTTTTCTTCTATCTACGAACGCCAGAATGCATAAAATTGACCTAAACGTCTCCTTTTCCTATTCTGAGTCGATTCTGCATGCTTTAAGTGTGTTTGGTGGCTCAGAACCATCAAAAAACGTTGAAATATAGTTCAAATTCAATAAAAATCGACAAAAATACAGTTTCTAGCTAAAACTTGATGGTTTCGTTGCACTTTCCGAGCCCGTAGGGTATCTGATTGGCTTAAAAGTACAAGAAAACACTTCAAAAGTGACGTTTCTGAAGAATTTTAACAGTTTTCTTGTATCTACGAACGCCAGAATGCATAAAATTGACCTAAACGTCTCCTTTTCCTATTCTGAGTCGATTCTGCATGCTTTAAGTGTGTTTGGTGGCTCAGAACCGTCAAAAAACGTTGAAATATAGTTCAAATTCAATAAAAATCGACAAAAATACAGTTTCTAGCTAAAATTTTATGGTTTCGTTGCACTTTCCGAGCCCGTAGGGTATCTGATTGGCTTAAAAGTACAAGAAAACACTTCAAAAGTGACGTTTCTGAAGAATTTTAACAGTTTTCTTGTATCTACGAACGCCAGAATGCATAAAATTGACCTAAACGTCTCCTTTTCCTATTCTGAGTCGATTCTGCATGCTTTAAGTGTGTTTGGTGGCTCAGAACCATCAAAAAACGTTGAAATATAGTTCAAATTCAATAAAAATCGACAAAAATACAGTTTCTAGCTAAAATTTGATGGTTTCGTTGCACTTTCCGAGCCCGTAGGGTATCTGATTGGCTTAAAAGTACAAGAAAACACTTCAAAAGTGACGTTTCTGAAGAATTTTAACAGTTTTCTTGTATCTACGAACGCCAGAATGCATAAAATTGACCTAAACGTCTCCTTTTCCTATTCTGAGTCGATTCTGCATGCTTTAAGTGTGTTTGGTGGCTCAGAACCAACAAAAAACGTTGAAATATGGTTCAAATTCAATAAAAATCGACAAAAATACAGTTTCTAGCTAAAATTTGATGGTTTCGTTGCACTTTCCGAGCCCGTAGGGTATCTGATTGGCTTAAAAGTACAAGAAAACACTTCAAAAGTGACGTTTCTGAAGAATTTTAACAGTTTTCTTGTATCTACGAACGCCAGAATGCATAAAATTTACCTAAACGTCTCCTTTTCCTATTCTGAGTCGATTCTGCATGCTTTAAGTGTGTTTGGTGGCTCAGAACCATCAAAAACGTTGAAATATAGTTCAAGTTCAATAAAAATCGACAAAAATACAGTTTCTAGCTAAAATTTGATGGTTTCGTTGCACTTTCCGAGCCCGTAGGGTATCTGATTGGCTTAAAAGTACAAGAAAACACTTCAAAAGTGACGTTTCTGAAGAATTTTAACAGTTTTCTTGTATCTACGAACGCCAGAATGCATAAAATTGACCTAAACGTCTCCTTTTCCTATTCTGAGTCGATTCTGCATGCTTTAAGTGTGTTTGGTGGCTCAGAACCATCAAAAAACGTTGAAATATAGTTCAAATTCAATAAAAATCGACAAAAATACAGTTTCTAGCTAAAATTTGATGGTTTCGTTGCACTTTCCGAACCCGTAGGGTATCTGATTGGCTTAAAAGTACAAGAAAACACTTCAAAAGTGACGTTTCTGAAGAATTTTAACAGTTTTCTTGTATCTACGAACGCCAGAATGCATAAAATTGACCTAAACGTCTCCTTTTCCTATTCTGAGTCGATTCTGCATGCTTTAAGTGTGTTTGGTGGCTCAGAACCATCAAAAAACGTTGAAATATAGTTCAAATTCAATAAAAATCGACAAAAATACAGTTTCTAGCTAAAATTTGATGGTTTCGTTGCACTTTCCGAGCCCGTAGGGTATCTGATTGGCTTAAAAGTGCAAGAAAACACTTCAAAAGTGACGTTTCTGAAGAATTTTAACAGTTTTCTTCTATCTACGAACGCCAGAATGCATAAAATTGACCTAAACGTCTCCTTTTCCTATTCTGAGTCGATTCTGCATGCTTTAAGTGTGTTTGGTGGCTCAGAACCATCAAAAAACGTTGAAATATAGTTCAAATTCAATAAAAATCGACAAAAATACAGTTTCTAGCTAAAATTTGATGGTTTCGTTGCACTTTCCGAACCCGTAGGGTATCTGATTGGCTTAAAAGTACAAGAAAACACTTCAAAAGTGACGTTTCTGAAGAATTTTAACAGTTTTCTTGTATCTACGAACGCCAGAATGCATAAAATTGACCTAAACGTCTCCTTTTCCTATTCTGAGTCGATTCTGCATGCTTTAAGTGTGTTTGGTGGCTCAGAACCATCAAAAAACGTTGAAATATAGTTCAAATTCAATAAAAATCGACAAAAATACAGTTTCTAGCTAAAATTTGATGGTTTCGTTGCACTTTCCGAGCCGGTAGGGTATCTGATTGGCTTAAAAGTACAAGAAAACACTTCAAAAGTGACGTTTCTGAAGAATTTTAACAGTTTTCTTGTATCTACGAACGCCAGAATGCATAAAATTGACCTAAACGTCTCCTTTTCCTATTCTGAGTCGATTCTGCATGCTTTAAGTGTGTTTGGTGGCTTAGAACCATCAAAAAACGTTGAAATATAGTTCAAATTCAATAAAAATCGACAAAAATACAGTTTCTAGCTAAAATTTGATGGTTTCGTTGCACTTTCCGAGCCCGTTGGGTATCTGATTGGCTTAAAAGTACAAGAAAACACTTCAAAAGTGACGTTTCTGAAGAATTTTAACAGTTTTCTTGTATCTACGAACGCCAGAATGCATAAAATTGACCTAAACGTCTCCTTTTCCTATTCTGAGTCGATTCTGCATGCTTTAAGTGTGTTTAGTGGCTCAGAACCATCAAAAAACGTTGAAATATAGTTCAAATTCAATAAAAATCGACAAAAATACAGTTTCTAGCTAAAATTTGATGGTTTCGTTGCAATTTCCGAGCCCGTAGGGTATCTGATTGGCTTAAAAGTACAAGAAAACACTTCAAAAGTGACGTTTCTGAAGAATTTTAACAGTTTTCTTGTATCTACGAACGCCAGAATGCATAAAATTGACCTAAACGTCTCCTTTTCCTATTCTGAGTCGACTCTGCATGCTTTAAGTGTGTTTGGTGGCTCAGAACCATCAAAAAACGTTGAAATATAGTTCAAATTCAATAAAAATCGACAAAAATACAGTTTCTAGCTAAAATTTGATGGTTTCGTTGCACTTTCCGAGCCCGTAGGGTATCTGATTGGCTTAAAAGTACAAGAAAACACTTCAAAAGTGACGTTTCTGAAGAATTTTAACAGTTTTCTTGTATCTACGAACGCCAGAATGCATAAAATTGACCTAAACGTCTCCTTTTCCTATTCTGAGTCGATTCTGCATGCTTTAAGTGTGTTTGGTGGCTCAGAACCATCAAAAAACGTTGAAATATAGTTCAAATTCAATAAAAATCGACAAAAATACAGTTTCTAGCTAAAATTTGATGGTTTCGTTGCACTTTCCGAGCCCGTAGGGTATCTGATTGGCTTAAAAGTACAAGAAAACACTTCAAAAGTGACGTTTCTGAAGAATTTTAACAGTTTTCTTGTATCTACGAACGCCAGAATGCATAAAATTGACCTAAACGTCTCCTTTTCCTATTCTGAGTCGATTCTGCATCCTTTAAGTGTGTTTGGTGGCTCAGAACAATCAAAAAACGTTGAAATATAGTTCAAATTCAATAAAAATCGACAAAAATACAGTTTCTAGCTAAAATTTGATGGTTTCGTTGCACTTTCCGAGCCCGTAGGGTATCTGATTGGCTTAAAAGTACAAGAAAACACTTCAAAAGTGACGTTTCTGAAGAATTTTAACAGTTTTCTTGTATCTACGAACGCCAGAATGCATAAAATTGACCTAAACGTCTCCTTTTCCTATTCTGAGTCGATTCTGCATGCTTTAAGTGTGTTTGGTGGCTCAGAACCATCAAAAAACGTTGAAATATACTTCAAATTCAATAAAAATCGACAAAAATACAGTTTCTAGCTAAAATTTGATGGTTTCGTTGCACTTTCCGAGCCCGTAGGGTATCTGATTGGCTTAAAAGTACAAGAAAACACTTCAAAAGTGACGTTTCTGAAGAATTTTAACAGTTTTCTTGTATCTACGAACGCCAGAATGCATAAAATTGACCTAAACGTCTCCTTTTCCTATTCTGAGTCGATTCTGCATGCTTTAAGTGTGTTTGGTGGCTCAGAACCATCAAAAAACGTTGAAATATAGTTCAAATTCAATAAAAATCGACAAAAATACAGTTTCTAGCTAAAATTTGATGGTTTCGTTGCACTTTCCGAGCCCGTAGGGTATCTGATTGGCTTAAAAGTACAAGAAAACACTTCAAAAGTGACGTTTCTGAAGAATTTTAACAGTTTTCTTGTATCTACGAACGCCAGAATGCATAAAATTGACCTAAACGTCTCCTTTTCCTATTCTGAGTCGATTCTACATGCTTTAAGTGTGTTTGGTGGCTCAGAACCATCAAAAAACGTTGAAATATAGTTCAAATTCAATAAAAATCGACAAAAATACAGTTTCTAGCTAAAATTTGATGGTTTCGTTGCACTTTCCGAGGCCGTAGGGTATCTGATTGGC
Source organism: Zophobas morio (assembly GCF_036711695.1). Taxonomy (NCBI): domain Eukaryota; kingdom Metazoa; phylum Arthropoda; class Insecta; order Coleoptera; family Tenebrionidae; genus Zophobas; species Zophobas morio. The sequence continues at coordinate 192,265 of NW_026972196.1, read as the reverse complement.
TTAAAAGTACAAGAAAACACTTCAAAAGTGACGTTTCTGAAGAATTTTAACAGTTTTCTTGTATCTACGAACGCCAGAATGCATAAAATTGACCTAAACGTCTCCTTTTCCTATTCTGAGTCGATTCTGCATGCTTTAAGTGTGTTTGGTGGCTCAGATCCATCAAAAAACGTTGAAATATAGATCAAATTCAATAAAAATCGACAAAAATACAGTTTCTAGCTAAAATTTGATGGTTTCGTTGCACTTTTCGAGCCCGTAGGGTATCTGATTGGCTTAAAAGTACAAGAAAACACTTCAAAAGTGACGTTTCTGAAGAATTTTAACTGTTTTCTTGTATCTACGAACGCCAGAATGCATAAAATTGACCTAAACGTCTCCTTTTCCTATTCTGAGTCGATTCTGCATGCTTTAAGTGCGTTTGGTGGCTCAGAACCATCAAAAAACGTTGAAATATAGTTCAAATTCAATAAAAATCGACAAAAATACAGTTTCTAGCTAAAATTTGATGGTTTCGTTGCACTTTCCGAGCCCGTAGGGTATCTGATTGGCTTAAAAGTACAAGAAAACACTTCAAAAGTGACGTTTCTGAAGAATTTTAACAGTTTTCTTGTATCTACGAACGCCAGAATGCATAAAATTGACCTAAACGTCCCCTTTTCCTATTCTGAGTCGATTCTGCATGCTTTAAGTGTGTTTGGTGGCTCAGAACCATCAAAAAACGTTGAAATATAGTTCAAATTCAATAAAAATCGACAAAAATACAGTTTCTAGCTAAAATTTGATGGTTTCGTTGCACTTTCCGAGCCCGTAGGGTATCTGATTGGCTTAAAAGTACAAGAAAACACTTCAAAAGTGACGTTTCTGAAGAATTTTAACAGTTTTCTTGTATCTACGAACGCCAGAATGCATAAAATTGACCTAAACGTCTCCTTTTCCTATTCTGAGTCGATTCTGCATGCTTTAAGTGTGTTTGGTGGCTCAGAACCATCAAAAAACGTTGAAATATAGTTCAAATTCAATAAAAATCGACAAAAATACAGTTTCTAGCTAAAATTTGATGGTTTCGTTGCACTTTCCGAGCCCGTAGGGTATCTGATTGGCTTAAAAGTACAAGAAAACACTTCAAAAGTGACGTTTCTGAAGAATTTTAACAGTTTTCTTGTATCTACGAACGCCAGAATGCATAAAATTGACCTAAACGTCTCCTTTTCCTATTCTGAGTCGATTCTGCATGCTTTAAGTGTGTTTGGTGGCTCAGAACAATCAAAAAACGTTGAAATATAGTTCAAATTCAATAAAAATCGACAAAAATACAGTTTCTAGCTAAAATTTGATGGTTTCGTTGCACTTTCCGAGCCCGTAGGGTATCTGATTGGCTTAAAAGTACAAACGTCTCCTTTTCCTATTCTGAGTCGATTCTACATGCTTTAAGTGTGTTTGGTGGCTCAGAACCATCAAAAAACGTTGAAATATAGTTCAAATTCAATAAAAATCGACAAAAATACAGTTTCTAGCTAAAATTTGATGGTTTCGTTGCACTTTCCGAGGCCGTAGGGTATCTGATTGGCTTAAAAGTACAAGAAAACACTTCAAAAGTGACGTTTCTGAAGAATTTTAACAGTTTTCTTGTATCTACGAACGCCAGAATGCATAAAATTGACCTAAACGTCTCCTTTTCCTATTCTGAGTCGATTCTGCATGCTTTAAGTGTGTTTGGTGGCTCAGATCCATCAAAAAACGTTGAAATATAGATCAAATTCAATAAAAATCGACAAAAATACAGTTTCTAGCTAAAATTTGATGGTTTCGTTGCACTTTCCGAGCCCGTAGGGTATCTGATTGGCTTAAAAGTACAAGAAAACACTTCAAAAGTGACGTTTCTGAAGAATTTTAACTGTTTTCTTGTATCTACGAACGCCAGAATGCATAAAATTGACCTAAACGTCTCCTTTTCCTATTCTGAGTCGATTCTGCATGCTTTAAGTGTGTTTGGTGGCTCAGAACCATCAAAAAACGTTGAAATATATTTCAAATTCAATAAAAATCGACAAAAATACAGTTTCTAGCTAAAATTTGATGGTTTCGTTGCACTTTCCGAGCCCGTAGGGTATCTGATTGGCTTAAAAGTACAAGAAAACACTTCAAAAGTGACGTTTCTGAAGAATTTTAACAGTTTTCTTGTATCTACGAACGCCAGAATGCATAAAATTGACCTAAACGTCTCCTTTTCCTATTCTGAGTCGATTCTGCATGCTTTAAGTGTGTTTGGTGGCTCAGAACCATCAAAAAACGTTGAAATATAGTTCAAATTCAATAAAAATCGACTAAAATACAGTTTCTAGCTAAAATTTGATGGTTTCGTTGCACTTTCCGAGCCCGTAGGGTATCTGATTGGCTTAAAAGTACAAGAAAACACTTCAAAAGTGACGTTTCTGAAGAATTTTAACAGTTTTCTTGTATCTACGAACGCCAGAATGCATAAAATTGACCTAAACGTCTCCTTTTCCTATTCTGAGTCGATTCTGCATGCTTTAAGTGTGTTTGGTGGCTCAGAACCATCAAAAAACGTTGAAATATAGTTCAAATTCAATAAAAATCGACAAAAATACAGTTTCTAGCTAAAATTTGATGGTTTCGTTGCACTTTCCGAGCCCGTAGGGTATCTGATTGGCTTAAAAGTACAAGAAAACACTTCAAAAGTGACGTTTCTGAAGAATTTTAACAGTTTTCTTGTATCTACGAACGCCAGAACGCATAAAATTGACCTAAACGTCTCCTTTTCCTATTCTGAGTCGATTCTGCATGCTTTAAGTGTGTTTGGTGGCTCAGAACCATCAAAAAACCTTGAAATATAGTTCAAATTCAATAAAAATCGACAAAAATACAGTTTCTAGCTAAAATTTGATGGTTTCGTTGCACTTTCCGAGCCCGTAGGGTATCTGATTGGCTTAAAAGTACAAGAAAACACTTCAAAAGTGACGTTTCTGAAGAATTTTAACAGTTTTCTTGTATCTACGAACGCCAGAATGCATAAAATTGACCTAAACGTCTCCTTTTCCTATTCTGAGTCGATTCTGCATGCTTTAAGTGTGTTTGGTGGCTCAGAACCATCAAAAAACGTTGAAATATAGTTCAAATTCAATAAAAATCGACAAAAATACAGTTTCTAGCTAAAATTTGATGGTTTCGTTGCACTTTCCGAGCCCGTAGGGTATCTGATTGGCTTAAAAGTACAAGAAAACACTTCAAAAGTGACGTTTCTGAAGAATTTTAACAGTTTTCTTGTATCTACGAACGCCAGAATGCATAAAATTGACCTAAACGTCTCCTTTTCCTATTCTGAGTCGATTCTGCATGCTTTAAGTGTGTTTGGTGGCTCAGAACCATCAAAAAACGTTGAAATATAGTTCAAATTCAATAAAAATCGACAAAAATACAGTTTCTAGCTAAAATTTGATGGTTTCGTTGCACTTTCCGAGCCCGTAGGGTATCTGATTGGCTTAAAAGTACAAGAAAACACTTCAAAAGTGACGTTTCTGAAGAATTTTAACAGTTTTCTTGTATCTACGAACGCCAGAATGCATAAAATTGACCTAAACGTCTCCTTTTCCTATTCTGAGTCGATTCTGCATGCTTTAAGTGTGTTTGGTGGCTCAGAACCATCAAAAAACGTTGAAATATAGTTCAAATTCAATAAAAATCGACAAAAATACAGTTTCTAGCTAAAATTTGATGGTTTCGTTGCACTTTCCGAGCCCGTAGGGTATCTGATTGGCTTAAAAGTACAAGAAAACACTTCAAAAGTGACGTTTCTGAAGAATTTTAACAGTTTTCTTGTATCTACGAACGCCAGAATGCATAAAATTGACCTAAACGTCTCCTTTTCCTATTCTGAGTCGATTCTGCATGCTTTAAGTGTGTTTGGTGGCTCAGAACCATCAAAAAACGTTGAAATATAGTTCAAATTCAATAAAAATCGACAAAAATACAGTTTCTAGCTAAAGTTTGATGGTTTCGTTGCACTTTCCGAGCCCGTAGGGTATCTGATTGGCTTAAAAGTACAAGAAAACACTTCAAAAGTGACGTTTCTGAAGAATTTTAACAGTTTTCTTGTATCTACGAACGCCAGAATGCATAAAATTGACCTAAACGTCTCCTTTTCCTATTCTGAGTCGATTCTGCATGCTTTAAGTGTGTTTGGTGGCTCAGAACCATCAAAAAACGTTGAAATATAGTTCAAATTCAATAAAAATCGACAAAAATACAGTTTCTAGCTAAAATTTGATGGTTTCGTTGCACTTTCCGAGCCCGTAGGGTATCTGATTGGCTTAAAAGTACAAGAAAACACTTCAAAAGTGACGTTTCTGAAGAATTTTAACAGTTTTCTTGTATCTACGAACGCCAGAACGCATAAAATTGACCTAAACGTCTCCTTTTCCTATTCTGAGTCGATTCTGCATGCTTTAAGTGTGTTTGGTGGCTCAGAACCATCAAAAAACGTTGAAATATAGTTCAAATTCAATAAAAATCGACAAAAATACAGTTTCTAGCTAAAATTTGATGGTTTCGTTGCACTTTCCGAGCCCGTAGGGTATCTGATTGGCTTAAAAGTACAAGAAAACACTTCAAAAGTGACGTTTCTGAAGAATTTTAACAGTTTTCTTGTATCTACGAACGCCAGAATGCATAAAATTGACCTAAACGTCTCCTTTTCCTATTCTGAGTCGATTCTGCATGCTTTAAGTGTGTTTGGTGGCTCAGAACCATCAAAAAACGTTGAAATATAGTTCAAATTCAATAAAAATCGACAAAAATACAGTTTCTAGCTAAAATTTGATGGTTTCGTTGCACTTTCCGAGCCCGTAGGGTATCTGATTGGCTTAAAAGTACAAGAAAACACTTCAAAAGTGACGTTTCTGAAGAATTTTAACAGTTTTCTTGTATCTACGAACGCCAGAATGCATAAAATTGACCTAAACGTCTCCTTTTCCTATTCTGAGTCGATTCTGCATGCTTTAAGTGTGTTTGGTGGCTCAGAACCATCAAAAAACGTTGAAATATAGTTCAAATTCAATAAAAATCGACAAAAATACAGTTTCTAGCTAAAATTTGATGGTTTCGTTGCACTTTCCGAGCCCGTAGGGTATCTGATTGGCTTAACAGTACAAGAAAACACTTCAAAAGTGACGTTTCTGAAGAATTTTAACAGTTTTCTTGTATCTACGAACGCCAGAATGCATAAAATTGACCTAAACGTCTCCTTTTCCTATTCTGAGTCGATTCTGCATGCTTTAAGTGTGTTTGGTGGCTCAGAACCATCAAAAAACGTTGAAATATAGTTCAAATTCAATAAAAATCGACAAAAATACAGTTTCTAGCTAAAATTTGATGGTTTCGTTGCACTTTCCGAGCCCCTAGGGTATCTGATTGGCTTAAAAGTACAAGAAAACACTTCAAAATTGACGTTTCTGAAGAATTTTAACAGTTTTCTTGTATCTACGAACGCCAGAATGCATAAAATTGACCTAAACGTCTCCTTTTCCTATTCTGAGTCGATTCTGCATGCTTTAAGTGTGTTTGGTGGCTCAGAACCATCAAAAAACGTTGAAATATAGTTCAAATTCAATAAAAATCGACAAAAATACAGTTTCTAGCTAAAATTTGATGGTTTCGTTGCACTTTCCGAGCCCGTAGGGTATCTGATTGGCTTAATAGTACAAGAAAACACTTCAAAAGTGACGTTTCTGAAGAATTTTAACAGTTTTCTTGTATCTACGAACGCCAGAATGCATAAAATTGACCTAAACGTCTCCTTTTCCTATTCTGAGTCGATTCTGCATGCTTTAAGTGTGTTTGGTGGCTCAGAACCATCAAAAAACGTTGAAATATAGTTCAAATTCAATAAAAATCGACAAAAATACAGTTTCTAGCTAAAATTTGATGGTTTCGTTGCACTTTCCGAGCCCGTAGGGTATCTGATTGGCTTAAAAGTACAAGAAAACACTTCAAAAGTGACGTTTCTGAAGAATTTTAACAGTTTTCTTGTATCTACGAACGCCAGAATGCATAAAATTGACCTAAACGTCTCCTTTTCCTATTCTGAGTCGATTCTGCATGCTTTAAGTGTGTTTGGTGGCTCAGAACCATCAAAAAACGTTGAAATATAGTTCAAATTCAATAAAAATCGACAAAAATACAGTTTCTAGCTAAAGTTTGATGGTTTCGTTGCACTTTCCGAGCCCGTAGGGTATCTGATTGGCTTAAAAGTACAAGAAAACACTTCAAAAGTGACGTTTCTGAAGAATTTTAACAGTTTTCTTGTATCTACGAACGCCAGAATGCATAAAATTGACCTAAACGTCTCCTTTTCCTATTCTGAGTCGATTCTGCATGCTTTAAGTGTGTTTGGTGGCTCAGAACCATCAAAAAACGTTGAAATATAGTTCAAATTCAATAAAAATCGACAAAAATACAGTTTCTAGCTAAAATTTGATGGTTTCGTTGCACTTTCCGAGCCCGTAGGGTATCTGATTGGCTTAAAAGGACAAGAAAACACTTCAAAAGTGACGTTTCTGAAGAATTTTAACAGTTTTCTTGTATCTACGAACGCCAGAACGCATAAAATTGACCTAAACGTCTCCTTTTCCTATTCTGAGTCGATTCTGCATGCTTTAAGTGTGTTTGGTGGCTCAGAACCATCAAAAAACGTTGAAATATAGTTCAAATTCAATAAAAATCGACAAAAATACAGTTTCTAGCTAAAATTTGATGGTTTCGTTGCACTTTCCGAGCCCGTAGGGTATCTGATTGGCTTAAAAGTACAAGAAAACACTTCAAAAGTGACGTTTCTGAAGAATTTTAACAGTTTTCTTGTATCTACGAACGCCAGAATGCATAAAATTGACCTAAACGTCTCCTTTTCCTATTCTGAGTCGATTCTGCATGCTTTAAGTGTGTTTGGTGGCTCAGAACCATCAAAAAACGTTGAAATATAGTTCAAATTCAATAAAAATCGACAAAAATACAGTTTCTAGCTAAAATTTGATGGTTTCGTTGCACTTTCCGAGCCCGTAGGGTATCTGATTGGCTTAAAAGTACAAGAAAACACTTCAAAAGTGACGTTTCTGAAGAATTTTAACAGTTTTCTTGTATCTACGAACGCCAGAATGCATAAAATTGACCTAAACGTCTCCTTTTCCTATTCTGAGTCGATTCTGCATGCTTTAAGTGTGTTTGGTGGCTCAGAACCATCAAAAAACGTTGAAATATAGTTCAAATTCAATAAAAATCGACAAAAATACAGTTTCTAGCTAAAATTTGATGGTTTCGTTGCACTTTCCGAGCCCGTAGGGTATCTGATTGGCTTAACAGTACAAGAAAACACTTCAAAAGTGACGTTTCTGAAGAATTTTAACAGTTTTCTTGTATCTACGAACGCCAGAATGCATAAAATTGACCTAAACGTCTCCTTTTCCTATTCTGAGTCGATTCTGCATGCTTTAAGTGTGTTTGGTGGCTCAGAACCATCAAAAAACGTTGAAATATAGTTCAAATTCAATAAAAATCGACAAAAATACAGTTTCTAGCTAAAATTTGATGGTTTCGTTGCACTTTCCGAGCCCCTAGGGTATCTGATTGGCTTAAAAGTACAAGAAAACACTTCAAAATTGACGTTTCTGAAGAATTTTAACAGTTTTCTTGTATCTACGAACGCCAGAATGCATAAAATTGACCTAAACGTCTCCTTTTCCTATTCTGAGTCGATTCTGCATGCTTTAAGTGTGTTTGGTGGCTCAGAACCATCAAAAAACGTTGAAATATAGTTCAAATTCAATAAAAATCGACAAAAATACAGTTTCTAGCTAAAATTTGATGGTTTCGTTGCACTTTCCGAGCCCGTAGGGTATCTGATTGGCTTAATAGTACAAGAAAACACTTCAAAAGTGACGTTTCTGAAGAATTTTAACAGTTTTCTTGTATCTACGAACGCCAGAATGCATAAAATTGACCTAAACGTCTCCTTTTCCTATTCTGAGTCGATTCTGCATGCTTTAAGTGTGTTTGGTGGCTCAGAACCATCAAAAAACGTTGAAATATAGTTCAAATTCAATAAAAATCGACAAAAATACAGTTTCTAGCTAAAATTTGATGGTTTCGTTGCACTTTCCGAGCCCGTAGGGTATCTGATTGGCTTAAAAGTACAAGAAAACACTTCAAAAGTGACGTTTCTGAAGAATTTTAACAGTTTTCTTGTATCTACGAACGCCAGAATGCATAAAATTGACCTAAACGTCTCCTTTTCCTATTCTGAGTCGATTCTGCATGCTTTAAGTGTGTTTGGTGGCTCAGAACCATCAAAAAACGTTGAAATATAGTTCAAATTCAATAAAAATCGACAAAAATACAGTTTCTAGCTAAAGTTTGATGGTTTCGTTGCACTTTCCGAGCCCGTAGGGTATCTGATTGGCTTAAAAGTACAAGAAAACACTTCAAAAGTGACGTTTCTGAAGAATTTTAACAGTTTTCTTGTATCTACGAACGCCAGAATGCATAAAATTGACCTAAACGTCTCCTTTTCCTATTCTGAGTCGATTCTGCATGCTTTAAGTGTGTTTGGTGGCTCAGAACCATCAAAAAACGTTGAAATATAGTTCAAATTCAATAAAAATCGACAAAAATACAGTTTCTAGCTAAAATTTGATGGTTTCGTTGCACTTTCCGAGCCCGTAGGGTATCTGATTGGCTTAAAAGTACAAGAAAACACTTCAAAAGTGACGTTTCTGAAGAATTTTAACAGTTTTCTTGTATCTACGAACGCCAGAACGCATAAAATTGACCTAAACGTCTCCTTTTCCTATTCTGAGTCGATTCTGCATGCTTTAAGTGTGTTTGGTGGCTCAGAACCATCAAAAAACGTTGAAATATAGTTCAAATTCAATAAAAATCGACAAAAATACAGTTTCTAGCTAAAATTTGATGGTTTCGTTGCACTTTCCGAGCCCGTAGGGTATCTGATTGGCTTAAAAGTACAAGAAAACACTTCAAAAGTGACGTTTCTGAAGAATTTTAACAGTTTTCTTGTATCTACGAACGCCAGAATGCATAAAATTGACCTAAACGTCTCCTTTTCCTATTCTGAGTCGATTCTGCATGCTTTAAGTGTGTTTGGTGGCTCAGAACCATCAAAAAACGTTGAAATATAGTTCAAATTCAATAAAAATCGACAAAAATACAGTTTCTAGCTAAAATTTGATGGTTTCGTTGCACTTTCCGAGCCCGTAGGGTATCTGATTGGCTTAAAAGTACAAGAAAACACTTCAAAAGTGACGTTTCTGAAGAATCTTAACAGGTTTCTTGTATCTACGAACGCCAGAATGCATAAAATTGACCTAAACGTCTCCTTTTCCTATTCTGAGTCGATTCTGCATGCTTTAAGTGTGTTTGGTGGCTCAGAACCATCAAAAACGTTGAAATATAGTTCAAATTCAATAAAAATCGACAAAAATACAGTTTCTAGCTAAAATTTGATGGTTTCGTTGCACTTTCCGAGCCCGTAAGGTATCTGATTGGCTTAAAAGTACAAGAAAACACTTCAAAAGTGACGTTTCTGAAGAATTTTAACAGTTTTCTTGTATCTACGAACGCCAGAATGCATAAAATTGACCTAAACGTCTCCTTTTCCTATTCTGAGTCGATTCTGCATGCTTTAAGTGTGTTTGGTGGCTCAGAACCATCAAAAAACGTTGAAATATAGTTCAAATTCAATAAAAATCGACAAAAATACAGTTTCTAGCTAAAATTTGATGGTTTCGTTGCACTTTCCGAGCCCGTAGGGTATCTGATTGGCTTAAAAGTACAAGAAAACACTTCAAAAGTGACGTTTCTGAAGAATTTTAACAGTTTTCTTGTATCTACGAACGCCAGAATGCATAAAATTGACCTAAACGTCTCCTTTTCCTATTCTGAGTCGATTCTGCATGCTTTAAGTGTGTTTGGTGGCTCAGAACCATCAAAAAACGTTGAAATATAGTTCAAATTCAATAAAAATCGACAAAAATACAGTTTCTAGCTAAAATTTGATGGTTTCGTTGCACTTTCCGAGCCCGTAGGGTATCTGATTGGCTTAAAAGTACAAGAAAACACTTCAAAAGTGACGTTTCTGAAGAATTTTAACAGTTTTCTTGTATCTACGAACGCCAGAATGCATAAAATTGACCTAAACGTCTCCTTTTCCTATTCTGAGTCGATTCTGCATGCTTTAAGTGTGTTTGGTGGCTCAGAACCATCAAAAAAACGTTGAAATATAGTTCAAATTCAATAAAAATCGACAAAAATACAGTTTCTAGCTAAAATTTGATGGTTTCGTTGCACTTTCCGAGCCCCTAGGGTATCTGATTGGCTTAAAAGTACAAGAAAACACTTCAAAATTGACGTTTCTGAAGAATTTTAACAGTTTTCTTGTATCTACGAACGCCAGAATGCATAAAATTGACCTAAACGTCTCCTTTTCCTATTCTGAGTCGATTCTGCATGCTTTAAGTGTGTTTGGTGGCTCAGAACCATCAAAAAACGATGAAATATAGTTCAAATTCAATAAAAATCGACAAAAATACAGTTTCTAGCTAAAATTTGATGGTTTCGTTGCACTTTCCGATCCCGTTGGGTATCTGATTGGCTTAAAAGTACAAGAAAACACTTCAAAAGTGACGTTTCTGAAGAATTTTAACAGTTTTCTTGTATCTACGAACGCCAGAATGCATAAAATTGACCTAAACGTCTCCTTTTCCTATTCTGAGTCGATTCTGCATGCTTTAAGTGTGTTTGGTGGCTCAGAACCATCAAAAAACGTTGAAATATAGTTCAAATTCAATAAAAATCGACAAAAATACAGTTTCTAGCTAAAGTTTGATGGTTTCGTTGCACTTTCCGAGCCCGTAGGGTATCTGATTGGCTTAAAAGTACAAGAAAACACTTCAAAAGTGACGTTTCTGAAGAATTTTAACAGTTTTCTTGTATCTACGAACGCCAGAATGCATAAAATTGACCTAAACGTCTCCTTTTCCTATTCTGAGTCGATTCTGCATGCTTTAAGTGTGTTTGGTGGCTCAGAACCATCAAAAAACGTTGAAATATAGTTCAAATTCAATAAAAATCGACAAAAATACAGTTTCTAGCTAAAATTTGATGGTTTCGTTGCACTTTCCGAGCCCGTAGGGTATCTGATTGGCTTAAAAGTACAAGAAAACACTTCAAAAGTGACGTTTCTGAAGAATTTTAACAGTTTTCTTGTATCTACGAACGCCAGAACGCATAAAATTGACCTAAACGTCTCCTTTTCCTATTCTGAGTCGATTCTGCATGCTTTAAGTGTGTTTGGTGGCTCAGAACCATCAAAAAACGTTGAAATATAGTTCAAATTCAATAAAAATCGACAAAAATACAGTTTCTAGCTAAAATTTGATGGTTTCGTTGCACTTTCCGAGCCCGTAGGGTATCTGATTGGCTTAAAAGTACAAGAAAACACTTCAAAAGTGACGTTTCTGAAGAATTTTAACAGTTTTCTTGTATCTACGAACGCCAGAATGCATAAAATTGACCTAAACGTCTCCTTTTCCTATTCTGAGTCGATTCTGCATGCTTTAAGTGTGTTTGGTGGCTCAGAACCATCAAAAAACGTTGAAATATAGTTCAAATTCAATAAAAATCGACAAAAATACAGTTTCTAGCTAAAATTTGATGGTTTCGTTGCACTTTCCGAGCCCGTAGGGTATCTGATTGGCTTAAAAGTACAAGAAAACACTTCAAAAGTGACGTTTCTGAAGAATCTTAACAGGTTTCTTGTATCTACGAACGCCAGAATGCATAAAATTGACCTAAACGTCTCCTTTTCCTATTCTGAGTCGATTCTGCATGCTTTAAGTGTGTTTGGTGGCTCAGAACCATCAAAAAACGTTGAAATATAGTTCAAATTCAATAAAAATCGACAAAAATACAGTTTCTAGCTAAAATTTGATGGTTTCGTTGCACTTTCCGAGCCCGTAAGGTATCTGATTGGCTTAAAAGTACAAGAAAACACTTCAAAAGTGACGTTTCTGAAGAATTTTAACAGTTTTCTTGTATCTACGAACGCCAGAATGCATAAAATTGACCTAAACGTCTCCTTTTCCTATTCTGAGTCGATTCTGCATGCTTTAAGTGTGTTTGGTGGCTCAGAACCATCAAAAAACGTTGAAATATAGTTCAAATTCAATAAAAATCGACAAAAATACAGTTTCTAGCTAAAATTTGATGGTTTCGTTGCACTTTCCGAGCCCGTAGGGTATCTGATTGGCTTAAAAGTACAAGAAAACACTTCAAAAGTGACGTTTCTGAAGAATTTTAACAGTTTTCTTGTATCTACGAACGCCAGAATGCATAAAATTGACCTAAACGTCTCCTTTTCCTATTCTGAGTCGATTCTGCATGCTTTAAGTGTGTTTGGTGGCTCAGAACCATCAAAAAACGTTGAAATATAGTTCAAATTCAATAAAAATCGACAAAAATACAGTTTCTAGCTAAAATTTGATGGTTTCGTTGCACTTTCCGAGCCCGTAGGGTATCTGATTGGCTTAAAAGTACAAGAAAACACTTCAAAAGTGACGTTTCTGAAGAATTTTAACAGTTTTCTTGTATCTACGAACGCCAGAATGCATAAAATTGACCTAAACGTCTCCTTTTCCTATTCTGAGTCGATTCTGCATGCTTTAAGTGTGTTTGGTGGCTCAGAACCATCAAAAAACGTTGAAATATAGTTCAAATTCAATAAAAATCGACAAAAATACAGTTTCTAGCTAAAATTTGATGGTTTCGTTGCACTTTCCGAGCCCCTAGGGTATCTGATTGGCTTAAAAGTACAAGAAAACACTTCAAAATTGACGTTTCTGAAGAATTTTAACAGTTTTCTTGTATCTACGAACGCCAGAATGCATAAAATTGACCTAAACGTCTCCTTTTCCTATTCTGAGTCGATTCTGCATGCTTTAAGTGTGTTTGGTGGCTCAGAACCATCAAAAAACGATGAAATATAGTTCAAATTCAATAAAAATCGACAAAAATACAGTTTCTAGCTAAAATTTGATGGTTTCGTTGCACTTTCCGATCCCGTTGGGTATCTGATTGGCTTAAAAGTACAAGAAAACACTTCAAAAGTGACGTTTCTGAAGAATTTTAACAGTTTTCTTGTATCTACGAACGCCAGAATGCATAAAATTGACCTAAACGTCTCCTTTTCCTATTCTGAGTCGATTCTGCATGCTTTAAGTGTGTTTGGTGGCTCAGAACCATCAAAAAACGTTGAAATATAGTTCAAATTCAATAAAAATCGACAAAAATACAGTTTCTAGCTGAAATTTGATGGTTTCGTTGCACTTTCCGAGCCCCTAGGGTATCTGATTGGCTTAAAAGTACAAGAAAACACTTCAAAAGTGACGTTTCTGAAGAATTTTAACAGTTTTCTTGTATCTACGAACGCCAGAATGCATAAAATTGACCTAAACGTCTCCTTTTCCTATTCTGAGTCGATTCTGCATGCTTTAAGTGTGTTTGGTGGCTCAGAACCATCAAAAAACGGTGAAATATAGTTCAAATTCAATAAAAATCGACAAAAATACAGTTTCTAGCTAAAATTTGATGGTTTCGTTGCACTTTCCGGGCCCGTAGGGTATCTGATTGGCTTAAAAGTACAAGAAAACACTTCAAAAGTGACGTTTCTGAAGAATTTTAACAGTTTTCTTGTATCTACGAACGCCAGAATGAATAAAATTGACCTAAACGTCTCCTTTTCCTATTCTGAGTCGATTCTGCATGCTTTAAGTGTGTTTGGTGGCTCAGAACCATCAAAAAACGTTGAAATATAGTTCAAATTCAATAAAAATCGACAAAAATACAGTTTCTAGCTAAAATTTGATGGTTTCGTTGCACTTTCCGAACCCGTAGGGTATCTGATTGGCTTAAAAGTACAAGAAAACACTTCAAAAGTGACGTTTCTGAAGAATTTTAACAGTTTTCTTGTATCTACGAACGCCAGAATGCATAAAATTGACCTAAACGTCTCCTTTTCCTATTCTGAGTCGATTCTGCATGCTTTAAGTGTGTTTGGTGGCTCAGAACCATCAAAAAACGTTGAAATATAGTTCAAATTCAATAAAAATCGACAAAAATACAGTTTCTAGCTAAAATTTGATGGTTTCGTTGCACTTTCCGAGCCCGTAGGGTATCTGATTGGCTTAAAAGTACAAGAAAACACTTCAAAAGTGACGTTTCTGAAGAATTTTAACAGTTTTCTTGTATCTACGAACGCCAGAATGCATAAAATTGACCTAAACGTCTCCTTTTCCTATTCTGAGTCGATTCTGCATGCTTTAAGTGTGTTTGGTGGCTCAGAACCATCAAAAAACGTTGAAATATAGTTCAAATTCAATAAAAATCGACAAAAATACAGTTTCTAGCTAAAATTTGATGGTTTCGTTGCACTTTCCGAGCCCGTAGGTTATCTGATTGGCTTAAAAGTACAAGAAAACACTTCAAAAGTGACGTTTCTGAAGAATTTTAACAGTTTTCTTGTATCTACGAACGCCAGAATGCATAAAATTGACCTAAACGTCTCCTTTTCCTATTCTGAGTCGATTCTGCATGCTTTAAGTGTGTTTGGTGGCTCAGAACCATCAAAAAACGTTGAAATATAGTTCAAATTCAATAAAAATCGACAAAAATACAGCTTCTAGCTAAAATTTGATGGTTTCGTTGCACTTTCCGAGCCCGTAGGGTATCTGATTGGCTTAAAAGTACAAGAAAACACTTCAAAAGTGACGTTTCTGAAGAATTTTAACAGTTTTCTTGTATCTACGAACGCCAGAATGCATAAAATTGACCTAAACGTCTCCTTTTCCTATTCTGAGTCGATTCTGCATGCTTTAAGTGTGTTTGGTGGCTCAGAACCATCAAAAAACGTTGAAATATAGTTCAAATTCAATAAAAATCGACAAAAATACAGTTTCTAGCTAAAATTTGATGGTTTCGTTGCACTTTCCGAGCCCGTAGGGTATCTGATTGGCTTAAAAGTACAAGAAAACACTTCAAAAGTGACGTTTCTGAAGAATTTTAACAGTTTTCTTGTATCTACGAACGCCAGAATGCATAAAATTGACCTAAACGTCTCCTTTTCCTATTCTGAGTCGATTCTGCATGCTTTAAGTGTGTTTGGTGGCTCAGAACCATCAAAAAACATTGAAATATAGTTCAAATTCAATAAAAATCGACAAAAATACAGTTTCTAGCTAAAGTTTGATGGTTTCGTTGCACTTTCCGAGCCCGTTGGGTATCTGATTGGCTTAAAAGTACAAGAAAACACTTCAAAAGTGACGTTTCTGAAGAATTTTAACAGTTTTCTTGTATCTACGAACGCCAGAATGCATAAAATTGACCTAAACGTCTCCTTTTCCTATTCTGAGTCGATTCTGCATGCTTTAAGTGTGTTTGGTGGCTCAGAACCATCAAAAAACGTTGAAATATAGTTCAAATTCAATTAAAATCGACAAAAATACAGTTTCTAGCTAAAATTTGATGGTTTCGTTGCACTTTCCGAGCCCGTAGGGTATCTGATTGGCTTAAAAGTACAAGAAAACACTTCAAAAGTGACGTTTCTGAAGAATTTTAACAGTTTTCTTGTATCTACGAACGCCAGAACGCATAAAATTGACCTAAAGGTCTCCTTTTCCTATTCTGAGTCGATTCTGCATGCTTTAAGTGTGTTTGGTGGCTCAGAACCATCAAAAAACGTTGAAATATAGTTCAAATTCAATAAAAATCGACAAAAATACAGTTTCTAGCTAAAATTTGATGGTTTCGTTGCACTTTCCGAGCCCGTTGGGTATCTGATTGGCTTAAAAGTACAAGAAAACACTTCAAAAGTGACGTTTCTGAAGAATTTTAACAGTTTTCTTGTATCTACGAACGCCAGAATGCATAAAATTGACCTAAACGTCTCCTTTTCCTATTCTGAGTCGATTCTGCATGCTTTAAGTGTGTTTGGTGGCTCAGAACCATCAAAAAACGTTGAAATATAGTTCAAATTCAATAAAAATCGACAAAAATACAGTTTCTAGCTAAAATTTGATGGTTTCGTTGCACTTTCCGAGCCCGTAGGGTATCTGATTGGCTTAAAAGTACAAGAAAACACTTCAAAAGTGACGTTTCTGAAGAATTTTAACAGTTTTCTTGTATCTACGAACGCCAGAATGCATAAAATTGACCTAAACGTCTCCTTTTCCTATTCTGAGTCGATTCTGCATGCTTTAAGTGTGTTTGGTGGCTCAGAACCATCAAAAAACGTTGAAATATAGTTCAAATTCAATAAAAATCGACAAAAATACAGTTTCTAGCTAAAATTTGATGGTTTCGTTGCACTTTCCGAGCCCGTAGGGTATCTGATTGGCTTAAAAGTGCAAGAAAACACTTCAAAAGTGACGTTTCTGAAGAATTTTAACAGTTTTCTTGTATCTACGAACGCCAGAATGCATAAAATTGACCTAAACGTCTCCTTTTCCTATTCTGAGTCGATTCTGCATGCTTTAAGTGTGTTTGGTGGCTCAGAACCATCAAAAAACGTTGAAATATAGTTCAAATTCAATAAAAATCGACAAAAATACAGTTTCTAGCTAAAATTTGATGGTTTCGTTGCACTTTCCGAGCCCGTAGGGTATCTGATTGGCTTAAAAGTACAAGAAAACACTTCAAAAGTGACGTTTCTGAAGAATTTTAACAGTTTTCTTGTATCTACGAACGCCAGAATGCATAAAATTGACCTAAACGTCTCCTTTTCCTATTCTGAGTCGATTCTGCATGCTTTAAGTGTGTTTGGTGGCTCAGAACCATCAAAAAACGTTGAAATATAGTTCAAATTCAATAAAAATCGACAAAAATACAGTTTCTAGCTAAAATTTGATGGTTTCGTTGCACTTTCCGAGCCCGTTGGGTATCTGATTGGCTTAAAAGTACAAGAAAACACTTCAAAAGTGACGTTTCTGAAGAATTTTAACAGTTTTCTTGTATCTACGAACGCCAGAATGCATAAAATTGACCTAAACGTCTCCTTTTCCTATTCTGAGTCGATTCTGCATGCTTTAAGTGTGTTTGGTGGCTCAGAACCATCAAAAAACGTTGAAATATAGTTCAAATTCAATAAAAATCGACAAAAATACAGTTTCTAGCTAAAATTTGATGGTTTCGTTGCATTTTCCGAGCCCGTAGGTTATCTGATTGGCTTTAAAGTACAAGAAAACACTTCAAAAGTGACGTTTCTGAAGAATTTTAACAGTTTTCTTGTATCTACGAACGCCAGAATGCATAAAATTGACCTAAACGTCTCCTTTTCCTATTCTGAGTCGATTCTGCATGCTTTAAGTGTGTTTGGTGGCTCAGAACCATCAAAAAACGTTGAAATATAGTTCAAATTCAATAAAAATCGACAAAAATACAGTTTCTAGCTAAAATTTGATGGTTTCGTTGCACTTTCCGAGCCCGTAGGGTATCTGATTGGCTTAAAAGTACAAGAAAACACTTCAAAAGTGACGTTTCTGAAGAATTTTAACAGTTTTCTTGTATCTACGAACGCCAGAATGCATAAAATTGTCCTAAACGTCTCCTTTTCCTATTCTGAGTCGATTCTGCATGCTTTAAGTGTGTTTGGTGGCTCAGAACCATCAAAAAACGTTGAAATATAGTTCAAATTCAATAAAAATCGACAAAAATACAGTTTCTAGCTAAAATTTGATGGTTTCGTTGCACTTTCCGAGCCCGTTGGGTATCTGATTGGCTTAAAAGTACAAGAAAACACTTCAGAAGTGACGTTTCTGAAGAATTTTAATAGTTTTCTTGTATCTACGAACGCCAGAATGCATAAAATTGACCTAAACGTCTCCTTTTCCTATTCTGAGTCGATTCTGCATGCTTTAAGTGTGTTTGGTGGCTCAGAACCATCAAAAAACGTTGAAATATAGTTCAAATTCAATAAAAATCGACAAAAATACAGTTTCTAGCTAAAATTTGATGGTTTCGTTGCACTTTCCGAGCCCGTAGGGTATCTGATTGGCTTTAAAGTACAAGAAAACACTTCAAAAGTGACGTTTCTGAAGAATTTTAACAGTTTTCTTGTATCTACGAACGCCAGAATGCATAAAATTGACCTAAACGTCTCCTTTTCCTATTCTGAGTCGATTCTGCATGCTTTAAGTGTGTTTGGTGGCTCAGAACCATCAAAAAACGTTGAAATATAGTTCAAATTCAATAAAAATCGACAAAAATACAGTTTCTAGCTAAAATTTGATGGTTTCGTTGCACTTTCCGAGCCCGTAGGGTATCTGATTGGCTTAAAAGTACAAGAAAACACTTCAAAAGTGACGTTTCTGAAGAATTTTAACAGTTTTCTTGTATCTACGAACGCCAGAATGCATAAAATTGACCTAAACGTCTCCTTTTCCTATTCTGAGTCGATTCTGCATGCTTTAAGTGTGTTTGGTGGCTCAGAACCATCAAAAAACGTTGAAATATAGTTCAAATTCAATAAAAATCGACAAAAATACAGTTTCTAGCTAAAATTTGATGGTTTCGTTGCACTCTCCGAGCCCGTAGGGTATCTGATTGGCTTAAAAGTACAAGAAAACACTTCAAAAGTGACGTTTCTGAAGAATTTTAACAGTTTTCTTGTATCTACGAACGCCAGAATGCATAAAATTGACCTAAACGTCTCCTTTTCCTATTCTGAGTCGATTCTGCATGCTTTAAGTGTGTTTGGTGGCTCAGAACCATCAAAAAACGTTGAAATATAGTTCAAATTCAGTAAAAATCGACAAAAATACAGTTTCTAGCTAAAATTTGATGGTTTCGTTGCACTTTCCGAGCCCGTAGGGTATCTGATTGGCTTAAAAGTACAAGAAAACACTTCAAAAGTGACGTTTCTGAAGAATTTTAACAGTTTTCTTGTATCTACGAACGCCAGAATGCATAAAATTGACCTAAACGTCTCCTTTTCCTATTCTGAGTCGATTCTACATGCTTTAAGTGTGTTTGGTGGCTCAGAACCATCAAAAAACGTTGAAATATAGTTCAAATTCAATAAAAATCGACAAAAATACAGTTTCTAGCTAAAATTTGATGGTTTCGTTGCACTTTCCGAGCCCGTAGGGTATCTGATTAGCTTAAAAGTACAAGAAAACACTTCAAAAGTGACGTTTCTGAAGAATTTTAACAGTTTTCTTGTATCTACGAACGCCAGAATGCATAAAATTGACCTAAACGTCTCCTTTTCCTATTCTGAGTCGATTCTGCATGCTTTAAGTGTGTTTGGTGGCTCAGAACCATCAAAAAACGTTGAAATATAGTTCAAATTCAATAAAAATCGACAAAAATACAGTTTCTAGCTAAAATTTGATGGTTTCGTTGCACTTTCCGAGCCCGTAGGGTATCTGATTGGCTTAAAAGTACAAGAAAACACTTCAAAAGTGACGTTTCTGAAGAATTTTAACAGTTTTCTTGTATCTACGAACGCCAGAATGCATAAAATTGACCTAAACGTCTCCTTTTCCTATTCTGAGTCGATTCTACATGCTTTAAGTGTGTTTGGTGGCTCAGAACCATCAAAAAACGTTGAAATATAGTTCAAATTCAATAAAAATCGACAAAAATACAGTTTCTAGCTAAAATTTGATGGTTTCGTTGCACTTTCCGAGCCCGCAGGGTATCTGATTAGCTTAAAAGTACAAGAAAACACTTCAAAAGTGACGTTTCTGAAGAATTTTAACAGTTTTCTTGTATCTACGAACGCCAGAATGCATAAAATTGACCTAAACGTCTCCTTTTCCTATTCTGAGTCGATTCTGCATGCTTTAAGTGTGTTTGGTGGCTCAGAACCATCAAAAAACGTTGAAATATAGTTCAAATTCAATAAAAATCGACAAAAATACAGTTTCTAGCTAAAATTTGATGGTTTCGTTGCACTTTCCGAGCCCGTAGATATAGTTCAAATTCAATAAAAATCGACAAAAATACAGTTTCTAGTTAAAATTTGATGGTTTCGTTGCACTTTCCGAGCCCGTAGGGTATCTGAGTGGCTTAAAAGTACAAGAAAACACTTCAAAAGTGACGTTTCTGAAGAATTTTAACAGTTTTCTTGTATCTACGAACGCCAGAGTGCATAAAATTGACCTAAACGTCTCCTTTTCCTATTCTGAGTCGATTCTGCATGCTTTAAGTGTGTTTGGTGGCTCAGAACCATCAAAAAACGTTGAAATATAGTTCAAATTCAATAAAAATCGACAAAAATACAGTTTCTAGCTAAAATTTGATGGTTTCGTTGCACTTTCCGAGCCCGTAGGGTATCTGAGTGGCTTAAAAGTACAAGAAAACACTTCAAAAGTGACATTTCTGAAGAATTTTAACAGTTTTCTTGTATCTACGAACGCCAGAATGCATAAAATTGACCTAAACGTCTCCTTTTCCTATTCTGAGTCGATTCTGCATGCTTTAATTGTGTTTGGTGGCTCAGAACCATCAAAAAACTTTGAAATATAGTTCAAATTCAATAAAAATCGACAAAAATACAGTTTCTAGCTAAAATTTGATGGTTTCGTTGCACTTTCCGAGCCCGTAGGGTATCTGAGTGGCTTAAAAGTACAAGAAAACACTTCAAAAGTGACGTTTCTGAAGAATTTTAACAGTTTTCTTGTATCTACGAACGCCAGAATGCATAAAATTGACCTAAACGTCTCCTTTTCCTATTCTGAGTCGATTCTGCATGCTTTAAGTGTGTTTGGTGGCTCAGAACCATCAAAAAACGTTGAAATATAGTTCAAATTCAATAAAAATCGACAAAAATACAGTTTCTAGCTAAAATTTGATGGTTTCGTTGCACTTTCCGAGCCCGTAGGGTATCTGATTGGCTTAAAAGTACAAGTAAACACTTCAAAAGTGACGTTTCTGAAGAATTTTAACAGTTTTCTTGTATCTACGAACGCCAGAATGCATAAAATTGACCTAAACGTCTCCTTTTCCTATTCTGAGTCGATTCTGCATGCTTTAAGTGTGTTTGGTGGCTCAGAACCATCAAAAAACGTTGAAATATAGTTCAAATTCAGTAAAAATCGACAAAAATACAGTTTCTAGCTAAAATTTGATGGTTTCGTTGCACTTTCCGAGCCCGTAGGGTATCTGATTGGCTTAAAAGTACAAGAAAACACTTCAAAAGTGACGTTTCTGAAGAATTTTAACAGTTTTCTTGTATCTACGAACGCCAGAATGCATAAAATTGACCTAAACGTCTCCTTTTCCTATTCTGAGTCGATTCTACATGCTTTAAGTGTGTTTGGTGGCTCAGAACCATCAAAAAACGTTGAAATATAGTTCAAATTCAATAAAAATCGACAAAAATACAGTTTCTAGCTAAAATTTGATGGTTTCGTTGCACTTTCCGAGCCCGTAGGATATCTGATTAGCTTAAAAGTACAAGAAAACACTTCAAAAGTGACGTTTCTGAAGAATTTTAACAGTTTTCTTGTATCTACGAACGCCAGAATGCATAAAATTGACCTAAACGTCTCCTTTTCCTATTCTGAGTCGATTCTCCATGCTTTAAGTGTGTTTGGTGGCTCAGAACCATCAAAAAACGTTGAAATATAGTTCAAATTCAATAAAAATCGACAAAAATACAGTTTCTAGCTAAAATTTGATGGTTTCGTTGCACTTTCCGAGCCCGTAGGGTATCTGATTGGCTTAAAAGTACAAGAAAACACTTCAAAAGTGACGTTTCTGAAGAATTTTAACAGTTTTCTTGTATCTACGAACGCCAGAATGCATAAAATTGACCTAAACGTCTCCTTTTCCTATTCTGAGTCGATTCTGCATGCTTTAAGTGTGTTTGGTGGCTCAGAACCATCAAAAAACGTTGAAATATAGTTCAAATTCAATAAAAATCGACAAAAATACAGTTTCTAGCTAAAATTTGATGGTTTCGTTGCACTTTCCGAGCCCGTAGGGTATCTGAGTGGCTTAAAAGTACAAGAAAACACTTCAAAAGTGACATTTCTGAAGAATTTTAACAGTTTTCTTGTATCTACGAACGCCAGAATGCATAAAATTGACCTAAACGTCTCCTTTTCCTATTCTGAGTCGATTCTGCATGCTTTAATTGTGTTTGGTGGCTCAGAACCATCAAAAAACTTTGAAATATAGTTCAAATTCAATAAAAATCGACAAAAATACAGTTTCTAGCTAAAATTTGATGGTTTCGTTGCACTTTCCGAGCCCGTAGGGTATCTGAGTGGCTTAAAAGTACAAGAAAACACTTCAAAAGTGACGTTTCTGAAGAATTTTAACAGTTTTCTTGTATCTACGAACGCCAGAATGCATAAAATTGACCTAAACGTCTCCTTTTCCTATTCTGAGTCGATTCTGCATGCTTTAAGTGTGTTTGGTGGCTCAGAACCATCAAAAAACGTTGAAATATAGTTCAAATTCAATAAAAATCGACAAAAATACAGTTTCTAGCTAAAATTTGATGGTTTCGTTGCACTTTCCGAGCCCGTAGGGTATCTGATTGGCTTAAAAGTACAAGTAAACACTTCAAAAGTGACGTTTCTGAAGAATTTTAACAGTTTTCTTGTATCTACGAACGCCAGAATGCATAAAATTGACCTAAACGTCTCCTTTTCCTATTCTGAGTCGATTCTGCATGCTTTAAGTGTGTTTGGTGGCTCAGAACCATCAAAAAACGTTGAAATATAGTTCAAATTCAGTAAAAATCGACAAAAATACAGTTTCTAGCTAAAATTTGATGGTTTCGTTGCACTTTCCGAGCCCGTAGGGTATCTGATTGGCTTAAAAGTACAAGAAAACACTTCAAAAGTGACGTTTCTGAAGAATTTTAACAGTTTTCTTGTATCTACGAACGCCAGAATGCATAAAATTGACCTAAACGTCTCCTTTTCCTATTCTGAGTCGATTCTACATGCTTTAAGTGTGTTTGGTGGCTCAGAACCATCAAAAAACGTTGAAATATAGTTCAAATTCAATAAAAATCGACAAAAATACAGTTTCTAGCTAAAATTTGATGGTTTCGTTGCACTTTCCGAGCCCGTAGGGTATCTGATTAGCTTAAAAGTACAAGAAAACACTTCAAAAGTGACGTTTCTGAAGAATTTTAACAGTTTTCTTGTATCTACGAACGCCAGAATGCATAAAATTGACCTAAACGTCTCCTTTTCCTATTCTGAGTCGATTCTCCATGCTTTAAGTGTGTTTGGTGGCTCAGAACCATCAAAAAACGTTGAAATATAGTTCAAATTCAATAAAAATCGACAAAAATACAGTTTCTAGCTAAAATTTGATGGTTTCGTTGCACTTTCCGAGCCCGTAGGGTATCTGATTGGCTTAAAAGTACAAGAAAACACTTCAAAAGTGACGTTTCTGAAGAATTTTAACAGTTTTCTTGTATCTACGAACGCCAGAATGCATAAAATTGACCTAAACGTCTCCTTTTCCTATTCTGAGTCGATTCTGCATGCTTTAAGTGTGTTTGGTGGCTCAGAACCATCAAAAAACGTTGAAATATAGTTCAAATTCAATAAAAATCGACAAAAATACAGTTTCTAGCTAAAATTTGATGGTTTCGTTGCACTTTCCGAGCCCGTAGGGTATCTGATTGGCTTAAAAGTACAAGAAAACACTTCAAAAGTGACGTTTCTGAAGAATTTTAACAGTTTTCTTGTATCTACGAACGCCAGAATGCATAAAATTGACCTAAACGTCTCCTTTTCCTATTCTGAGTCGATTCTGCATGCTTTAAGTGTGTTTGGTGGCTCAGAACCATCAAAAAACGTTGAAATATAGTTCAAATTCAATAAAAATCGACAAAAATACAGTTTCTAGCTAAAATTTGATGGTTTCGTTGCACTTTCCGAGCCCGTAGGGTATCTGATTGGCTTAAAAGTACAAGAAAACACTTCAAAAGTGACGTTTCTGAAGAATTTTAACAGTTTTCTTGTATCTACGAACGCCAGAATGCATAAAATTGACCTAAACGTCTCCTTTTCCTATTCTGAGTCGATTCTGCATGCTTTAAGTGTGTTTGGTGGCTCAGAACCATCAAAAAACGTTGAAATATA
The DNA here is from genome assembly GCF_036711695.1 of Zophobas morio. Taxonomy (NCBI): domain Eukaryota; kingdom Metazoa; phylum Arthropoda; class Insecta; order Coleoptera; family Tenebrionidae; genus Zophobas; species Zophobas morio. The sequence continues at coordinate 168,071 of NW_026972196.1, read as the reverse complement.
GTTCAAATTCAATAAAAATCGACAAAAATACAGTTTCTAGCTAAAATTTGATGGTTTCGTTGCACTTTCCGAGCCCGTAGATATAGTTCAAATTCAATAAAAATCGACAAAAATACAGTTTCTAGCTAAAATTTGATGGTTTCGTTGCACTTTCCGAGCCCGTAGGGTATCTGATTGGCTTAAAAGTACAAGTAAACACTTCAAAAGTGACGTTTCTGAAGAATTTTAACAGTTTTCTTGTATCTACGAACGCCAGAATGCATAAAATTGACCTAAACGTCTCCTTTTCCTATTCTGAGTCGATTCTGCATGCTTTAAGTGTGTTTGGTGGCTCAGAACCATCAAAAAACGTTGAAATATAGTTCAAATTCAGTAAAAATCGACAAAAATACAGTTTCTAGCTAAAATTTGATGGTTTCGTTGCACTTTCCGAGCCCGTAGGGTATCTGATTGGCTTAAAAGTACAAGAAAACACTTCAAAAGTGACGTTTCTGAAGAATTTTAACAGTTTTCTTGTATCTACGAACGCCAGAATGCATAAAATTGACCTAAACGTCTCCTTTTCCTATTCTGAGTCGATTCTACATGCTTTAAGTGTGTTTGGTGGCTCAGAACCATCAAAAAACGTTGAAATATAGTTCAAATTCAATAAAAATCGACAAAAATACAGTTTCTAGCTAAAATTTGATGGTTTCGTTGCACTTTCCGAGCCCGTAGGGTATCTGATTAGCTTAAAAGTACAAGAAAACACTTCAAAAGTGACGTTTCTGAAGAATTTTAACAGTTTTCTTGTATCTACGAACGCCAGAATGCATAAAATTGACCTAAACGTCTCCTTTTCCTATTCTGAGTCGATTCTGCATGCTTTAAGTGTGTTTGGTGGCTCAGAACCATCAAAAAACGTTGAAATATAGTTCAAATTCAATAAAAATCGACAAAAATACAGTTTCTAGCTAAAATTTGATGGTTTCGTTGCACTTTCCGAGCCCGTAGGGTTTCTGATTGGCTTAAAAGTACAAGAAAACACTTCAAAAGTGACGTTTCTGAAGAATTTTAACAGTTTTCTTGTATCTACGAACGCCAGAATGCATAAAATTGACCTAAACGTCTCCTTTTCCTATTCTGAGTCGATTCTGCATGCTTTAAGTGTGTTTGGTGGCTCAGAACCATCAAAAAACGTTGAAATATAGTTCAAATTCAATAAAAATCGACAAAAATACAGTTTCTAGCTAAAATTTGATGGTTTCGTTGCACTTTCCGAGCCCGTTGGGTATCTGATTGGCTTAAAAGTACAAGAAAACACTTCAAAAGTGACGTTTCTGAAGAATTTTAACAGTTTTCTTGTATCTACGAACGCCAGAATGCATAAAATTGACCTAAACGTCTCCTTTTCCTATTCTGAGTCGATTCTGCATGCTTTAAGTGTGTTTGGTGGCTCAGAACCATCAAAAAACGTTGAAATATAGTTCAAATTCAATAAAAATCGACAAAAATACAGTTTCTAGCTAAAATTTGATGGTTTCGTTGCACTTTCCGAGCCCGTAGGGTATCTGATTGGCTTAAAAGTACAAGAAAACACTTCAAAAGTGACGTTTCTGAAGAATTTTAACAGTTTTCTTGTATCTACGAACGCCAGAATGCATAAAATTGACCTAAACGTCTCCTTTTCCTATTCTGAGTCGATTCTGCATGCTTTAAGTGTGTTTGGTGGCTCAGAACCATCAAAAAACGTTGAAATATAGTTCAAATTCAATAAAAATCGACAAAAATACAGTTTCTAGCTAAAATTTGATGGTTTCGTTGCACTTTCCGAGCCCGTAGGGTATCTGAGTGGCTTAAAAGTACAAGAAAACACTTCAAAAGTGGCGTTTCTGAAGAATTTTAACAGTTTTCTTGTATCTACGAACGCCAGAATGCATAAAATTGACCTAAACGTCTCCTTTTCCTATTCTGAGTCGATTCTGCATGCTTTAAGTGTGTTTGGTGGCTCAGAACCATCAAAAAACGTTGAAATATAGTTCAAATTCAATAAAAATCGACAAAAATACAGTTTCTAGCTAAAATTTGATGGTTTCGTTGCACTTTCCGAGCCCGTAGGGTATCTGAGCGGCTTAAAAGTACAAGAAAACACTTCAAAAGTGACATTTCTGAAGAATTTTAACAGTTTTCTTGTATCTACGAACGCCAGAATGCATAAAATTGACCTAAACGTCTCCTTTTCCTATTCTGAGTCGATTCTGCATGCTTTAAGTGTGTTTGGTGGCTCAGAACCATCAAAAAACTTTGAAATATAGTTCAAATTCAATAAAAATCGACAAAAATACAGTTTCTAGCTAAAATTTGATGGTTTCGTTGCACTTTCCGAGCCCGTAGGGTATCTGAGTGGCTTAAAAGTACAAGAAAACACTTCAAAAGTGACGTTTCTGAAGAATTTTAACAGTTTTCTTGTATCTACGAACGCCAGAATGCATAAAATTGACCTAAACGTCTCCTTTTCCTATTCTGAGTCGGTTCTGCATGCTTTAAGTGTGTTTGGTGGCTCAGAACCATCAAAAAACGTTGAAATATAGTCCAAATTCAATAAAAATCGACAAAAATACAGTTTCTAGCTAAAATTTGATGGTTTCGTTGCACTTTCCGAGCCCGTAGGGTATCTGAGTGGCTTAAAAGTACAAGAAAACACTTCAAAAGTGACGTTTCTGAAGAATTTTAACAGTTTTCTTGTATCTACGAACGCCAGAATGCATAAAATTGACCTAAACGTCTCCTTTTCCTATTCTGAGTCGATCCTGCATGCTTTAAGTGTGTTTGGTGGCTCAGAACCATCAAAAAACATTGAAATATAGTTCAAATTCAATAAAAATCGACAAAAATACAGTTTCTAGCTAAAATTTGATGGTTTCGTTGCACTTTCCGAGCCCGTAGGGTATCTGAGTGGCTTAAAAGTACAAGAAAACACTTCAAAAGTGACGTTTCTGAAGAATTTTAACAGTTTTCTTGTATCTACGAACGCCAGAATGCATAAAATTGACCTAAACGTCTCCTTTTCCTATTCTGAGTCGGTTCTGCATGCTTTAAGTGTGTTTGGTGGCTCAGAACCATCAAAAAACGTTGAAATATAGTCCAAATTCAATAAAAATCGACAAAAATACAGTTTCTAGCTAAAATTTGATGGTTTCGTTGCACTTTCCGAGCCCGTAGGGTATCTGAGTGGCTTAAAAGTACAAGAAAACACTTCAAAAGTGACGTTTCTGAAGAATTTTAACAGTTTTCTTGTATCTACGAACGCCAGAATGCATAAAATTGACCTAAACGTCTTCTTTTCCTATTCTGAGTCGATTCTGCATGCTTTAAGTGTGTTTGGTGGCTCAGAACCATCAAAAAACTTTGAAATATAGTTCAAATTCAATAAAAATCGACAAAAATACAGTTTCTAGCTAAAATTTGATGGTTTCGTTGCACTTTCCGAGCCCGTAGGGTATCTGAGTGGCTTAAAAGTACAAGAAAACACTTCAAAAGTGACATTTCTGAAGAATTTTAACAGTTTTCTTGTATCTACGAACGCCAGAATGCATAAAATTGACCTAAACGTCTCCTTTTCCTATTCTGAGTCGGTTCTGCATGCTTTAAGTGTGTTTGGTGGCTCAGAACCATCAAAAAACGTTGAAATATAGTCCAAATTCAATAAAAATCGACAAAAATACAGTTTCTAGCTAAAATTTGATGGTTTCGTTGCACTTTCCGAGCCCGTAGGGTATCTGAGTGGCTTAAAAGTACAAGAAAACACTTCAAAAGTGACGTTTCTGAAGAATTTTAACAGTTTTCTTGTATCTACGAACGCCAGAATGCATAAAATTGACTTAAACGTCTCCTTTTCCTATTCTGAGTCGATTCTGCATGCTTTAAGTGTGTTTGGTGGCTCAGAACCATCAAAAAACATTGAAATATAGTTCAAATTCAATAAAAATCGACAAAAATACAGTTTCTAGCTAAAATTTGATGGTTTCGTTGCACTTTCCGAGCCCGTAGGGTATCTGAGTGGCTTAAAAGTACAAGAAAACACTTCAAAAGTGACGTTTCTGAAGAATTTTAACAGTTTTCTTGTATCTACGAACGCCAGAATGCATAAAATTGACCTAAACGTCTTCTTTTCCTATTCTGAGTCGATTCTGCATGCTTTAAGTGTGTTTGGTGGCTCAGAACCATCAAAAAACTTTGAAATATAGTTCAAATTCAATAAAAATCGACAAAAATACAGTTTCTAGCTAAAATTTGATGGTTTCGTTGCACTTTCCGAGCCCGTAGGGTATCTGAGTGGCTTAAAAGTACAAGAAAACACTTCAAAAGTGACGTTTCTGAAGAATTTTAACAGTTTTCTTGTATCTACGAACGCCAGAATGCATAAAATTGACCTAAACGTCTCCTTTTCCTATTCTGAGTCGGTTCTGCATGCTTTAAGTGTGTTTGGTGGCTCAGAACCATCAAAAAACGTTGAAATATAGTTCAAATTCAATAAAAATCGACAAAAATACAGTTTCTAGCTAGAATTTGATGGTTTCGTTGCACTTTCCGAGCCCGTAGATATAGTTCAAATTCAATAAAAATCGACAAAAATACAGTTTCTAGCTAAAATTTGATGGTTTCGTTGCACTTTCCGAGCCCGTAGGGTATCTGAGTGGCTTAAAAGTACAAGAAAACACTTCAAAAGTGGCGTTTCTGAAGAATTTTAACAGTTTTCTTGTATCTACGAACGCCAGAATGCATAAAATTGACCTAAACGTCTCCTTTTCCTATTCTGAGTCGATCCTGCATGCTTTAAGTGTGTTTGGTGGCTGAGAACCATCAAAAAACATTGAAATATAGTTCAAATTCAATAAAAATCGACAAAAATACAGTTTCTAGCTAAAATTTGATGGTTTCGTTGCACTTTCCGAGCCCGTAGGGTATCTGAGTGGCTTAAAAGTACAAGAAAACACTTCAAAAGTGACGTTTCTGAAGAATTTTAACAGTTTTCTTGTATCTACGAACGCCAGAATGCATAAAATTGACCTAAACGTCTTCTTTTCCTATTCTGAGTCGATTCTGCATGCTTTAAGTGTGTTTGGTGGCTCAGAACCATCAAAAAACTTTGAAATATAGTTCAAATTCAATAAAAATCGACAAAAATACAGTTTCTAGCTAAAATTTGATGGTTTCGTTGCACTTTCCGAGCCCGTAGGGTATCTGAGTGGCTTAAAAGTACAAGAAAACACTTCAAAAGTGACGTTTCTGAAGAATTTTAACAGTTTTCTTGTATCTACGAACGCCAGAATGCATAAAATTGACCTAAACGTCTCCTTTTCCTATTCTGAGTCGATTCTGCATGCTTTAAGTGTGTTTGGTGGCTCAGAACCATCAAAAAACGTTGAAATATAGTTCAAATTCAATAAAAATCGACAAAAATACAGTTTCTAGCTAAAATTTGATGGTTTCGTTGCACTTTCCGAGCCCGTAGGGTATCTGAGTGGCTTAAAAGTACAAGAAAACACTTCAAAAGTGACGTTTCTGAAGAATTTTAACAGTTTTCTTGTATCTACGAACGCCAGAATGCATAAAATTGACCTAAACGTCTCCTTTTCCTATTCTGAGTCGATTCTGCATGCTTTAAGTGTGTTTGGTGGCTCAGAACCATCAAAAAACTTTGAAATATAGTTCAAATTCAATAAAAATCGACAAAAATACAGTTTCTAGCTAAAATTTGATGGTTTCGTTGCACTTTCCGAGCCCGTAGGGTATCTGAGTGGCTTAAAAGTACAAGAAAACACTTCAAAAGTGACGTTTCTGAAGAATTTTAACAGTTTTCTTGTATCTACGAACGCCAGAATGCATAAAATTGACCTAAACGTCTCCTTTTTCTATTCTGAGTCGATTCTGCATGCTTTAAGTGTGTTTGGTGGTTCAGAACCATCAAAAAACTTTGAAATATAGTTCAAATTCAATAAAAATCGACAAAAATACAGTTTCTAGCTAAAATTTGATGGTTTCGTTGCACTTTCCAAGCCCGTAGGGTATCTGATTGGCTTAAAAGTACAAGAAAACACTTCAAAAGTGACGTTTCTGAAGAATTTTAACAGTTTTCTTGTATCTACGAACGCCAGAATGCATAAAATTGACCTAAACGTCTCCTTTTCCTATTCTGAGTCGATTCTGCATGCTTTAAGTGTGTTTGGTGGCTCAGAACCATCAAAAAACGTTGAAATATAGTTCAAATTCAATAAAAATCGACAAAAATACAGTTTCTAGCTAAAATTTGATGGTTTCGTTGCACTTTCCGAGCCCGTAGGGTATCTGAGTGGCTTAAAAGTACAAGAAAACACTTCAAAAGTGACGTTTCTGAAGAATTTTAACAGTTTTCTTGTATCTACGAACGCCAGAATGCATAAAATTGACCGAAACGTCTCCTTTTCCTATTCTGAGTCGATTCTGCATGCTTTAAATGTGTTTGGTGGCTCAGAACCATCAAAAAACTTTGAAATATAGTTAAAATTCAATAAAAATCGACAAAAATACAGTTTCTAGCTAAAATTTGATGGTTTCGTTGCACTTTCCGAGCCCGTAGGGTATCTGAGTGGCTTAAAAGTACAAGAAAACACTTCAAAAGTGACGTTTCTGAAGAATTTTAACAGTTTTCTTGTATCTACGAACGCCAGAATGCATAAAATTGAACTAAACGTCTCCTTTTCCTATTCTGAGTCGATTCTGCATGCTTTAAGTGTGTTTGGTGGCTCAGAACCATCAAAAAACGTTGAAATATAGTTCAAATTCAATAAAAATCGACAAAAATACAGTTTCTAGCTAAAATTTGATGGTTTCGTTGCACTTTCCGAGCCCGTAGGGTATCTGAGTGGCTTAAAAGTACAAGAAAACACTTCAAAAGTGACGTTTCTGAAGAATTTTAACAGTTTTCTTGTATCTACGAACGCCAGAATGCATAAAATTGACCTAAACGTCTCCTTTTCCTATTCTGAGTCGATTCTGCATGCTTTAAGTGTGTTTGGTGGCTCAGAACCATCAAAAAACGTTGAAATATAGTTCAAATTCAATAAAAATCGACAAAAATACAGTTTCTAGCTAAAATTTGATGGTTTCGTTGCACTTTCCGAGCCCGTAGGGTATCTGAGTGGCTTAAAAGTACAAGAAAACACTTCAAAAGTGACGTTTCTGAAGAATTTTAACAGTTTTCTTGTATCTACGAACGCCAGAATGCATAAAATTGACCTAAACGTCTCCTTTTCCTATTCTGAGTCGATTCTGCATGCTTTAAGTGTGTTTGGTGGCTCAGAACCATCAAAAAACTTTGAAATATTGTTCAAATTCAATAAAAATCGACAAAAATACAGTTTCTAGCTAAAATTTGATGGTTTCGTTGCACTTTCCGAGCCCGTAGGGTATCTGAGTGGCTTAAAAGTACAAGAAAACACTTCAAAAGTGACGTTTCTGAAGAATTTTAACAGTTTTCTTGTATCTACGAACGCCAGAATGCATAAAATTGAACTAAACGTCTCCTTTTCCTATTCTGAGTCGATTCTGCATGCTTTAAGTGTGTTTGGTGGCTCAGAACCATCAAAAAACGTTGAAATATAGTTCAAATTCAATAAAAATCGACAAAAATACAGTTTCTAGCTAAAATTTGATGGTTTCGTTGCACTTTCCGAGCCCGTAGGGTATCTGAGTGGCTTAAAAGTACAAGAAAACACTTCAAAAGTGACGTTTCTGAAGAATTTTAACAGTTTTCTTGTATCTACGAACGCCAGAATGCATAAAATTGACCTAAACGTCTCCTTTTCCTATTCTGAGTCGATTCTGCATGCTTTAAGTGTGTTTGGTGGCTCAGAACCATCAAAAAACTTTGAAATATAGTTCAAATTCAATAAAAATCGACAAAAATACAGTTTCTAGCTAAAATTTGATGGTTTGTTGCACTTTCCGAGCCCCTAGGGTATCTGAGTGGCTTAAAAGTACAAGAAAACACTTCAAAAGTGACGTTTCTGAAGAATTTTAACAGTTTTCTTGTATCTACGAACGCCAGAATGCATAAAATTGACCTAAACGTCTCCTTTTTCTATTCTGAGTCGATTCTGCATGCTTTAAGTGTGTTTGGTGGTTCAGAACCATCAAAAAACTTTGAAATATAGTTCAAATTCAATAAAAATCGACAAAAATACAGTTTCTAGCTAAAATTTGATGGTTTCGTTGCACTTTCCAAGCCCGTAGGGTATCTGATTGGCTTAAAAGTACAAGAAAACACTTCAAAAGTGACGTTTCTGAAGAATTTTAACAGTTTTCTTGTATCTACGAACGCCAGAATGCATAAAATTGACCTAAACGTCTCCTTTTCCTATTCTGAGTCGATTCTGCATGCTTTAAGTGTGTTTGGTGGCTCAGAACCATCAAAAAACGTTGAAATATAGTTCAAATTCAATAAAAATCGACAAAAATACAGTTTCTAGCTAAAATTTGATGGTTTCGTTGCACTTTCCGAGCCCGTAGGGTATCTGAGTGGCTTAAAAGTACAAGAAAACACTTCAAAAGTGACGTTTCTGAAGAATTTTTACAGTTTTCTTGTATCTACGAACGCCAGAATGCATAAAATTGACCGAAACGTCTCCTTTTCCTATTCTGAGTCGATTCTGCATGCTTTAAGTGTGTTTGGTGGCTCAGAACCATCAAAAAACTTTGAAATATAGTTCAAATTCAATAAAAATCGACAAAAATACAGTTTCTAGCTAAAATTTGATGGTTTCGTTGCACTTTCCGAGCCCGTTGGGTATCTGAGTGGCTTAAAAGTACAAGAAAACACTTCAAAAGTGACGTTTCTGAAGAATTTTAACAGTTTTCTTGTATCTACGAACGCCAGAATGCATAAAATTGACCTAAACGTCTCCTTTTCCTATTCTGAGTCGGTTCTGCATGCTTTAAGTGTGTTTGGTGGCTCAGAACCATCAAAAAACGCTGAAATATAGTTCAAATTCAATAAAAATCGACAAAAATACAGTTTCTAGCTAAAATTTGATGGTTTCGTTGCACTTTCCGAGCCCGTAGGGTATCTGAGTGGTTTAAAAGTACAAGAAAACACTTCAAAAGTGACGTTTCTGAAGAATTTTAACAGTTTTCTTGTATCTACGAACGCCAGAATGCATAAAATTGACCTAAACGTCTCCTTTTCCTATTCTGAGTCGATTCTGCATGCTTTAAGTGTGTTTGGTGGCTCAGAACCATCAAAAAACGTTGAAATATAGTTCAAATTCAATAAAAATCGACGAAAATACAGTTTCTAGCTAAAATTTGATGGTTTCGTTGCACTTTCCAAGCCCGTAGGGTATCTGATTGGCTTAAAAGTACAAGAAAACACTTCAAAAGTGACGTTTCTGAAGAATTTTAACAGTTTTCTTGTATCTACGAACGCCAGAATGCATAAAATTGACCTAAACGTCTCCTTTTCCTATTCTGAGTCGATTCTGCATGCTTTAAGTGTGTTTGGTGGCTCAGAACCATCAAAAAACGTTGAAATATAGTTCAAATTCAATAAAAATCGACAAAAATACAGTTTCTAGCTAAAATTTGATGGTTTCGTTGCACTTTCCGAGCCCGTTGGGTATCTGAGTGGCTTAAAAGTACAAGAAAACACTTCAAAAGTGACGTTTCTGAAGAATTTTAACAGTTTTCTTGTATCTACGAACGCCAGAATGCATAAAATTGACCGAAACGTCTCCTTTTCCTATTCTGAGTCGATTCTGCATGCTTTAAGTGTGTTTGGTGGCTCAGAACCATCAAAAAACTTTGAAATATAGTTCAAATTCAATAAAAATCGACAAAAATACAGTTTCTAGCTAAAATTTGATGGTTTCGTTGCACTTTCCGAGCCCGTAGGGTATCTGAGTGGCTTAAAAGTACAAGAAAACACTTCAAAAGTGACGTTTCTGAAGAATTTTAACAGTTTTCTTGTATCTACGAACGCCAGAATGCATAAAATTGACCTAAACGTCTCCTTTTCCTATTCTGAGTCGGTTCTGCATGCTTTAAGTGTGTTTGGTGGCTCAGAACCATCAAAAAACGCTGAAATATAGTTCAAATTCAATAAAAATCGACAAAAATACAGTTTCTAGCTAAAATTTGATGGTTTCGTTGCACTTTCCGAGACCGTAGGGTATCTGAGTGGCTTAAAAGTACAAGAAAACACTTCAAAAGTGACGTTTCTGAAGAATTTTAACAGTTTTCTTGTATCTACGAACGCCAGAATGCATAAAATTGATCTAAACGTCTCCTTTTCCTATTCTGAGTCGATTCTGCATACTTTAAGTGTGTTTGGTGGCTCAGAACCATCAAAAAACGTTGAAATATAGTTCAAATTCAATAAAAATCGAAGAAAATACAGTTTCTAGCTAAAATTTGATGGTTTCGTTGCACTTTCCGAGCCCGTAGGGTTTCTGATTGGCTTAAAAGTACAAGAAAACACTTCAAAAGTGACGTTTCTGAAGAATTTTAACAGTTTTCTTGTATCTACGAACGCCAGAATGCATAAAATTGACCTAAACGTCTCCTTTTCCTATTCGGAGTCGATTCTGCATGCTTTAAGTGTGTTTGGTGGCTCAGAACCATCAAAAAACGTTGAAATATAGTTCAAATTCAATAAAAATCGACGAAAATACAGTTTCTAGCTAAAATTTGATGGTTTCGTTGCACTTTCCGAGCCCGTAGGGTATCTGAGCGGCTTAAAAGTACAAGAAAACACTTCAAAAGTGACGTTTCTGAAGAATTTTAACAGTTTTCTTGTATCTACGAACGCCAGAATGCATAAAATTGACCTAAACGTCTCCTTTTCCTATTCTGAGTCGATTCTGCATGCTTTAAGTGTGTTTGGTGGCTCAGAACCATCAAAAAACTTTGAAATATAGTTCAAATTCAATAAAAATCGACAAAAATACAGTTTCTAGCTAAAATTTGATGGTTTCGTTGCACTCTCCGAGCCCGTAGGGTATCTGAGTGGCTTAAAAGTACAAGAAAACACTTCAAAAGTGACGTTTCTGAAGAATTTTAACAGTTTTCTTGTATCTACGAACGCCAGAATGCATAAAATTGACCTAAACGTCTCCTTTTTCTATTCTGAGTCGATTCTGCATGCTTTAAGTGTGTTTGGTGGCTCAGAACCATCAAAAAACGTTGAAATATAGTTCAAATTCAATAAAAATCGACAAAAATACAGTTTCTAGCTAAAATTTGATGGTTTCGTTGCACTTTCCAAGCCCGTAGGGTATCTGATTGGCTTAAAAGTACAAGAAAACACTTCAAAAGTGACGTTTCTGAAGAATTTTAACAGTTTTCTTGTATCTACGAACGCCAGAATGCATAAAATTGACCTAAACGTCTCCTTTTCCTATTCTGAGTCGATTCTGCATGCTTTAAGTGTGTTTGGTGGCTCAGAACCATCAAAAAACTTTGAAATATAGTTCAAATTCAATAAAAATCGACAAAAATACAGTTTCTAGCTAAAATTTGATGGTTTCGTTGCACTTTCCGAGCCCGTAGGGTATCTGAGTGGCTTAAAAGTACAAGAAAACACTTCAAAAGTGACGTTTCTGAAGAATTTTAACAGTTTTCTTGTATCTACGAACGCCAGAATGCATAAAATTGACCTAAACGTCTCCTTTTCCTATTCTGAGTCGATTCTGCATGCTTTAAGTGTGTTTGGTGGCTCAGAACCATCAAAAAACTTTGAAATATAGTTCAAATTCAATAAAAATCGACAAAAATACAGTTTCTAGCTAAAATTTGATGGTTTCGTTGCACTTTCCGAGCCCGTAGGATATCTGAGTGGCTTAAAAGTACAAGAAAACACTTCAAAAGTGACGTTTCTGAAGAATTTTAACAGTTTTCTTGTATCTACGAACGCCAGAATGCATAAAATTGACCTAAACGTCTCCTTTTCCTATTCTGAGTCGATTCTGCATGCTTTAAGTGTGTTTGGTGGCTCAGAACCATCAAAAAACTTTGAAATAAAGTTCAAATTCAATAAAAATCGACAAAAATACAGTTTCTAGCTAAAATTTGATGGTTTCGTTGCACTTTCCGAGCCCGTAGGGTATCTGAGTGGCTTAAAAGTACAAGAAAACACTTCAAAAGTGACGTTTCTGAAGACTTTTAACAGTTTTCTTGTATCTACGAACGCCAGAATGCATAAAATTGACCTAAACGTCTCCTTTTTCTATTCTGAGTCGATTCTGCATGCTTTAAGTGTGTTTGGTGGCTCAGAACCATCAAAAAACGTTGAAATATAGTTCAAATTCAATAAAAATCGACAAAAATACAGTTTCTAGCTAAAATTTGATGGTTTCGTTGCACTTTCCAAGCCCGTAGGGTATCTGATTGGCTTAAAAGTACAAGAAAACACTTCAAAAGTGACGTTTCTGAAGAATTTTAACAGTTTTCTTGTATCTACGAACGCCAGAATGCATAAAATTGACCTAAACGTCTCCTTTTCCTATTCTGAGTCGATTCTGCATGCTTTAAGTGTGTTTGGTGGCTCAGAACCATCAAAAAACGTTGAAATATAGTTCAAATTCAATAAAAATCGACAAAAATACAGTTTCTAGCTAAAATTTGATGGTTTCGTTGCACTTTCCGAGCCCGTAGGGTATCTGAGTGGCTTAAAAGTACAAGAAAACACTTCAAAAGTGACGTTTCTGAAGAATTTTAACAGTTTTCTTGTATCTACGAACGCCAGAATGCATAAAATTGACCTAAACGTCTCCTTTTCCTATTCTGAGTCGATTCTGCATGCTTTAAGTGTGTTTGGTGGCTCAGAACCATCAAAAAACGTTGAAATATAGTTCAAATTCAATAAAAATCGACAAAAATACAGTTTCTAGCTAAAATTTGATGGTTTCGTTGCACTTTCCGAGCCCGTAGGGTATCTGAGTGGCTTAAAAGTACAAGAAAACACTTCAAAAGTGACGTTTCTGAAGAATTTTAACAGTTTTCTTGTATCTACGAACGCCAGAATGCATAAAATTGACCTAAACGTCTCCTTTTCCTATTCTGAGTCGGTTCTGCATGCTTTAAGTGTGTTTGGTGGCTCAGAACCATCAAAAAACGTTGAAATATAGTTCAAATTCAATAAAAATCGACAAAAATACAGTTTCTAGCTAAAATTTGATGGTTTCGTTGCACTTTCCGAGCCCGTAGGGTATCTGAGTGGCTTAAAAGTACAAGAAAACACTTCAAAAGTGACGTTTCTGAAGAATTTTAACAGTTTTCTTGTATCTACGAACGCCAGAATGCATAAAATTGACCTAAACGTCGCCTTTTCCTATTCTGAGTCGATTCTGCATGCTTTAAGTGTGTTTGGTGGGGGTATCTGATTGGCTTAAAAGTACAAGAAAACACTTCAAAAGTGAAGTTTCTGAAGAATTTTAACAGTTTTCTTGTATCTACGAACGCCAGAATGCATAAAATTGACCTAAACGTCTCCTTTTCCTATTCTGAGTCGATTCTGCATGCTTTAAGTGTGTTTGGTGGCTCAGAACCATCAAAAAACGTTGAAATATAGTTCAAATTCAATAAAAATCGACAAAAATACAGTTTCTAGCTAAAATTTGATGGTTTCGTTGCACTTTCCGAGCCCGTAGGGTAACTGATTGGCTTAAAAGTACAAGAAAACACTTCAAAAGTGACGTTTCTGAAGAATTTTAACAGTTTTCTTGTATCTACGAACGCCAGAATGCATAAAATTGACCTAAACGTCTCCTTTTCCTATTCTGAGTCGATTCTGCATGCTTTAAGTGTGTTTGGTGGCTCAGAACCATCAAAAAACGTTGAAATATAGTTCAAATTCAATAAAAATCGACAAAAATACAGTTTCTAGCTAAAATTTGATGGTTTCGTTGCACTTTCCGAGCCCGTAGGGTATCTGATTGGCTTAAAAGTACAAGAAAACACTTCAAAAGTGACGTTTCTGAAGAATTTTAACAGTTTTCTTGTATCTACGAACGCCAGAATGCATAAAATTGACCTCAACGTCTCCTTTTCCTATTCTGAGTAGATTCTGCATGCTTTAAGTGTGTTTGGTGGCTCAGAACCATCAAAAAACGTTGAAATATAGTTCAAATTCAATAAAAATCGACAAAAATACAGTTTCTAGCTAAAATTTGATGGTTTCGTTGCACTTTCCGAGCCCGTAGGGTATCTGATTGGCTTAAAAGTACAAGAAAACACTTCAAAAGTGACGTTTCTGAAGAATTTTAACAGTTTTCTTGTATCTACGAACGCCAGAATGCATAAAATTGACCTAAACGTCTCCTTTTCCTATTCTGAGTCGATTCTGCATGCTTTAAGTGTGTTTGGTGGCTCAGAACCATCAAAAAACGTTGAAATATAGTTCAAATTCAATAAAAATCGACAAAAATACAGTTTCTAGCTAAAATTTGATGGTTTCGTTGCACTTTCCGAGCCCGTAGGGTATCTGATTGGCTTAAAAGTACTAGAAAACACTTCAAAAGTGACGTTTCTGAAGAATTTTAACAGTTTTCTTGTATCTACGAACGCCAGAATACATAAAATTGACCTACACGTCTCCTTTTCCTATTCTGAGTCGATTCTGCATGCTTTAAGTGTGTTTGGTGGCTCAGAACCATCAAAAAACGTTGAAATATAGTTCAAATTCAATAAAAATCGACAAAAATACAGTTTCTAGCTAAAATTTGATGGTTTCGTTGCACTTTCCGAGCCCGTAGGGTATCTGAGTGGCTTAAAAGTACAAGAAAACACTTCAAAAGTGACGTTTCTGAAGAATTTTAACAGTTTTCTTGTATCTACGAACGCCAGAATGCATAAAATTGACCTAAACGTCTCCTTTTCCTATTCTGAGTCGGTTCTGCATGCTTTAAGTGTGTTTGGTGGCTCAGAACCATCAAAAAACGTTGAAATATAGTTCAAATTCAATAAAAATCGACAAAAATACAGTTTCTAGCTAAAATTTGATGGTTTCGTTGCACTTTGCGAGCCCGTAGGGTATCTGATTGGCTTAAAAGTACAAGAAAACACTTCAAAAGTAACGTTTCTGAAGAATTTTAACAGTTTTCTTGTATATACGAACGCCAGAATGCATAAAATTGACCTAAACGTTTCCTTTTCCTATTCTGAGTCTATTCTGCATGCTTTAAGTGTGTTTGGTGGCTCAGAACCATCAAAAAACGTTGAAATATAGTTCAAATTCAATAAAAATCGACAAAAATACAGTTTCTAGCTAAAATTTGATGGTTTCGTTGCACTTTCCGAGCCCGTAGGGTATCTGAGTGGCTTAAAAGTACAAGAAAACACTTCAAAAGTGACGTTTCTGAAGAATTTTAACAGTTTTCTTGTATCTACGAACGCCAGAATGCATAAAATTGACCTAAACGTCTCCTTTTCCTATTCTGAGTCGATTCTGCATGCTTTAAGTGTGTTTGGTGGCTCAGAACCATCAAAAAACGTTGAAATATAGTTCAAATTCAATAAAAATCGACAAAAATACAGTTTCTAGCTAAAATTTGATGGTTTCGTTGCACTTTCCGAGCCCGTAGGGTATCTGAGTGGCTTAAAAGTACAAGAAAACACTTCAAAAGTGACGTTTCTGAAGAATTTAAACAGTTTTCTTGTATCTACGAACGCCAGAATGCATAAAATTGACCTAAACATCTCCTTTTCCTATTCTGAGTCGGTTCTGCATGCTTTAAGTGTGTTTGGTGGCTCAGAACCATCAAAAAACGTTGAAATATAGTTCAAATTCAATAAAAATCGACAAAAATACAGTTTCTAGCTAAAATTTGATGGTTTCGTTGCACTTTCCGAGCCCGTAGGGTATCTGAGTGGCTTAAAAGTACAAGAAAACACTTCAAAAGTGACGTTTCTGAAGAATTTTAACAGTTTTCTTGTATCTACGAACGCCAGAATGCATAAAATTGACCTAAACGTCTCCTTTTCCTATTCTGAGTCGATTCTGCATGCTTTAAGTGTGTTTGGTGGGGGTATCTGATTGGCTTAAAAGTACAAGAAAACACTTCAAAAGTGACGTTTCTGAAGAATTTTAACAGTTTTCTTGTATCTACGAACGCCAGAATGCATAAAATTGACCTAAACGTCTCCTTTTCCTATTCTGAGTCGATTCTGCATGCTTTAAGTGTGTTTGGTGGCTCAGAACCATCAAAAAACGTTGAAATATAGTTCAAATTCAATAAAAATCGACAAAAATACAGTTTCTAGCTAAAATTTGATGGTTTCGTTGCACTTTCCGAGCCCGTAGGGTATCTGATTGGCTTAAAAGTACAAGAAAACACTTCAAAAGTGAAGTTTCTGAAGAATTTTAACAGTTTTCTTGTATCTACGAACGCCAGAATGCATAAAATTGACCTAAACGTCTCCTTTTCCTATTCTGAGTCGATTCTGCATGCTTTAAGTGTGTTTGGTGGCTCAGAACCATCAAAAAACGTTGAAATATAGTTCAAATTCAATTAAAATCGACAAAAATACAGTTTCTAGCTAAAATTTGATGGTTTCGTTGCACTTTCCGAGCCCGTAGGGTTTCTGATTGGCTTAAAAGTACAAGAAAACACTTCAAAAGTGACGTTTCTGAAGAATTTTAACAGTTTTCTTGTATCTACGAACGCCAGAATGCATAAAATTGACCTAAACGTCTCCTTTTCCTATTCTGAGTCGATTCTGCATGCTTTAAGTGTGTTTGGTGGCTCAGAACCATCAAAAAACGTTGAAATATAGTTCAAATTCAATAAAAATCGACAAAAATACAGTTTCTAGCTAAAATTTGATGGTTTCGTTTCACTTTCCGAGCCCGTAGGGTATCTGATTGGCTTAAAAGTACAAGAAAACACTTCAAAAGTGACGTTTCTGAAGAATTTTAACAGTTTTCTTGTATCTACGAACGCCAGAATGCATAAAATTGACCTAAACGTCTCCTTTTCCTATTCTGAGTCGATTCTGCATGCTTTAAGTGTGTTTGGTGGCTCAGAACCATCAAAAAACGTTGAAATATAGTTCAAATTCAATAAAAATCGACAAAAATACAGTTTCTAGCTAAAATTTGATGGTTTCGTTGCACTTTCCGAGCCCGTAGGGTATCTGATTGGCTTAAAAGTACAAGAAAACACTTCAAAAGTGACGTTTCTGAAGAATTTTAACAGTTTTCTTGTATCTACGAACGCCAGAATGCATAAAATTGACCTAAAGGTCTCCTTTTCCTATTCTGAGTCGATTCTGCATGCTTTAAGTGTGTTTGGTGGCTCAGAACCATCAAAAAACGTTGAAATATAGTTCAAATTCAATAAAAATCGACAAAAATACAGTTTCTAGCTAAAATTTGATGGTTTCGTTGCACTTTCCGAGCCCGTAGGGTATCTGATTGGCTTAAAAGTACAAGAAAACACTTCAAAAGTGACGTTTCTGAAGAATTTTAACAGTTTTCTTGTATCTACGAACGCCAGAATGCATAAAATTGACCTAAACGTCTCCTTTTCCTATTCTGAGTCGATTCTGCATGCTTTAAGTGTGTTTGGTGGCTCAGAACCATCAAAAAACGTTGAAATATAGTTCAAATTCAATAAAAATCGACAAAAATACAGTTTCTAGCTAAAATTTGATGGTTTCGTTGCACTTTCCGAGCCCGTAGGGTATCTGATTGGCTTAAAAGTACAAGAAAACACTTCAAAAGTGACGTTTCTGAAGAATTTTAACAGTTTTCTTGTATCTACGAACGCCAGAATGCATAAAATTGACCTAAACGTCTCCTTTTCCTATTCTGAGTCGATTCTGCATGCTTTAAGTGTGTTTGGTGGCTCAGAACCATCAAAAAACGTTGAAATATACTTCAAATTCAATAAAAATCGACAAAAATACAGTTTCTAGCTAAAATTTGATGGTTTCGTTGCACTTTCCGAGCCCGTAGGGTATCTGATTGGCTTAAAAGTACAAGAAAACACTTCAAAAGTGACGTTTCTGAAGAATTTTAACAGTTTTCTTGTATCTACGAACGCCAGAATGCATAAAATTGACCTAAACGTCTCCTTTTCCTATTCTGAGTCGATTCTGCATGCTTTAAGTGTGTTTGGTGGCTCAGAACCATCAAAAAACGTTGAAATATAGTTCAAATTCAATAAAAATCGACAAAAATACAGTTTCTAGCTAAAATTTGATGGTTTCGTTGCACTTTCCGAGCCCGTAGGGTATCTGATTGGCTTAAAAGTACAAGAAAACACTTCAAAAGTGACGTTTCTGAAGAATTTTAACAGTTTTCTTGTATCTACGAACGCCAGAATGCATAAAATTGACCTAAACGTCTCCTTTTCCTATTCTGAGTCGATTCTGCATGCTTTAAGTGTGTTTGGTGGCTCAGAACCATCAAAAAACGTTGAAATATAGTTCAAATTCAATAAAAATCGACAAAAATACAGTTTCTAGCTAAAATTTGATGGTTTCGTTGCACTTTCCGAGCCCGTTGGGTATCTGATTGGCTTAAAAGTACAAGAAAACACTTCAAAAGTGACGTTTCTGATGAATTTTAATAGTTTTCTTGTATCTACAAAAGCCAGAATGAATAAAATTGACCTAAACGTCTCCTTTTCCTATTCTGAGTAGATTCTGCATGCTTTAAGTGTGTTAGGTGGCTCAGAACCATCAAAAAACGTTGAAATATAGTTCAAATTCAATAAAAATCGACAAAAATACAGTTTCTAGCTAAAATTTGATGGTTTCGTTGCACTTTCCGAGCCCGTAGGGTATCTGATTGGCTTAAAAGTACAAGAAAACACTTCAAAAGTGACGTTTCTGAAGAATTTTAACAGTTTTCTTGTATCTACGAACGCCAGAATGCATAAAATTGACCTAAACGTCTCCTTTTCCTATTCTGAGTCGATTCTGCATGCTTTAAGTGTGTTTGGTGGCTCAGAACCATCAAAAAACGTTGAAATATAGTTCAAATTCAATAAAAATCGACAAAAATACAGTTTCTAGCTAAAATTTAATGGTTTCGTTGCACTTTCCGAGCCCGTAGGGTATCTGATTGGCTTAAAAGTACAAGAAAACACTTCAAAAGTGACGTTTCTGAAGAATTTTAACAGTTTTCTTGTATCTACGAACGCCAGAATGCATAAAATTGACCTAAACGTCTCCTTTTCCTATTCTGAGTCGATTCTGCATGCTTTAAGTGTGTTTGGTGGCTCAGAACCATCAAAAAACGTTGAAATATAGTTCAAATTCAATAAAAATCGACAAAAATACAGTTTCTAGCTAAAATTTGATGGTTTCGTTGCACTTTCCGAGCCCGTTGGGTATCTGATTGGCTTAAAAGTACAAGAAAACACTTCAAAAGTGACGTTTCTGAAGAATTTTAACAGTTTTCTTGTATCTACGAACGCCAGAATGCATAAAATTGACCTAAACGTCTCCTTTTCCTATTCTGAGTCGATTCTGCATGCTTTAAGTGTGTTTGGTGGCTCAGAACCATCAAAAAACGTTGAAATATAGTTCAAATTCAATAAAAATCGACAAAAATACAGTTTCTAGCTAAAATTTGATGGTTTCGTTGCAATTTCCGAGCCCGTAGGGTATCTGATTGGCTTAAAAGTACAAGAAAACACTTCAAAAGTGACGTTTCTGAAGAATTTTAACAGTTTTCTTGTATCTACGAACGCCAGAATGCATAAAATTGACCTAAACGTCTCCTTTTCCTATTCTGAGTAGATTCTGCATGCTTTAAGTGTGTTTGGTGGCTCAGAACCATCAAAAAACGTTGAAATATAGTTCAAATTCAATAAAAATCGACAAAAATACAGTTTCTAGCTAAAATTTGATGGTTTCGTTGCACTTTCCGAGCCCGTAGGGTATCTGATTGGCTTAAAAGTACAAGAAAACACTTCAAAAGTGACGTTTCTGAAGAATTTTAACAGTTTTCTTGTATCTACGAACGCCAGAATGCATAAAATTGACCTAAACGTCTCCTTTTCCTATTCTGAGTCGATTCTGCATGCTTTAAGTGTGTTTGGTGGCTCAGAACCATCAAAAAACGTTGAAATATAGTTCAAATTCAATAAAAATCGACAAAAATACAGTTTCTAGCTAAAATTTGATGGTTTCGTTGCACCTTCCGAGCCCGTAGGGTATCTGATTGGCTTAAAAGTACAAGAAAACACTTCAAAAGTGACGTTTCTGAAGAATTTTAACAGTTTTCTTGTATCTACGAACGCCAGAATGCATAAAATTGACCTAAACGTCTCCTTTTCCTATTCTGAGTCGATTCTGCATGCTTTAAGTGTGTTTGGTGGCTCAGAACCATCAAAAAACGTTGAAATATAGTTCAAATTCAATAAAAATCGACAAAAATACAGTTTCTAGCTAAAATTTGATGGTTTCGTTGCACTTTCCGAGCCCGTAGGGTATCTGATTGGCTTAAAAGTACAAGAAAACACTTCAAAAGTGACGTTTCTGAAGAATTTTAACAGTTTTCTTGTATCTACGAACGCCAGAATGCATAAAATTGACCTAAACGTCTCCTTTTCCTATTCTGAGTCGATTCTGCATGCTTTAAGTGTGTTTCGTGGCTCAGAACCATCAAAAAACGTTGAAATATAGTTCAAATTCAATAAAAATCGACAAAAATACAGTTTCTAGCTAAAATTTGATGGTTTCGTTGCACTTTCCGAGCCCGTAGGGTATCTGATTGGCTTAAAAGTACAAGAAGACACTTCAAAAGTGACGTTTCTGAAGAATTTTAACAGTTTTCTTGTATCTACGAACGCCAGAATGCATAAAATTGACCTAAACGTCTCCTTTTCCTATTCTGAGTAGATTCTGCATGCTTTAAGTGTGTTTGGTGGCTCAGAACCATCAAAAAACGTTGAAATATAGTTCAAATTCAATAAAAATCGACAAAAATACAGTTTCTAGCTAAAATTTGATGGTTTCGTTGCACTTTCCGAGCTCGTAGGGTATCTGATTGGCTTAAAAGTACAAGAAAACACTTCAAAAGTGACGTTTCTGAAGAATTTTAACAGTTTTCTTGTATCTACGAACGCCAGAATGCATAAAATTGACCTAAACGTCTCCTTTTCCT
Organism: Zophobas morio; assembly: GCF_036711695.1. Classification (NCBI taxonomy): domain Eukaryota; kingdom Metazoa; phylum Arthropoda; class Insecta; order Coleoptera; family Tenebrionidae; genus Zophobas; species Zophobas morio. The sequence goes on along the minus strand of NW_026972196.1, from coordinate 146,938 downwards.
ATTCTGAGTCGATTCTGCATGCTTTAAGTGTGTTTGGTGGCTCAGAACCATCAAAAAACGTTGAAATGTAGTTCAAATTCAATAAAAATCGACAAAAATACAGTTTCTAGCTAAAATTTGATGGTTTCGTTGCACTTTCCGAGCCCGTAGGGTATCTGATTGGCTTAAAAGTACAAGAAAACACTTCAAAAGTGACGTTTCTGAAGAATTTTAACAGTTTTCTTGTATCTACGAACGCCAGAATGCATAAAATTGACCTAAACGTCTCCTTTTCCTATTCTGAGTCGATTCTGCATGCTTTAAGTGTGTTTGGTGGCTCAGAACCATCAAAAAACTTTGAAATATAGTTCAAATTCAATAAAAATCGACAAAAATATAGTTTCTAGCTAAAATTTGATGGTTTCGTTGCACTTTCCGAGCCCGTAGGGTATCTGATTGGCTTAAAAGTACAAGAAAACACTTCAAAAGTGACGTTTCTGAAGAATTTTAACAGTTTTCTTGTATCTACGAACGCCAGAATGCATAAAATTGACCTAAACGTCTCCTTTTCCTATTCTGAGTCGATTCTGCATGCTTTAAGTGTGTTTCGTGGCTCAGAACCATCAAAAAACGTTGAAATATAGTTCAAATTCAATAAAAATCGACAAAAATACAGTTTCTAGCTAAAATTTGATGGTTTCGTTGCACTTTCCGAGCCCGTAGGGTATCTGATTGGCTTAAAAGTACAAGAAAACACTTCAAAAGTGACGTTTCTGAAGAATTTTAACAGTTTTCTTGTATCTACGAACGCCAGAATGCATAAAATTGACCTAAACGTCTCCTTTTCCTATTCTGAGTCGATTCTGCATGCTTTAAGTGTGTTTGGTGGCTCAGAACCATCAAAAAACGTTGAAATATAGTTCAAATTCAATAAAAATCGACAAAAATACAGTTTCTAGCTAAAATTTGATGGTTTCGTTGCACTTTCCGAGCCCGTAGGGTATCTGATTGGCTTAAAAGTACAAGAAAACACTTCAAAAGTGACGTTTCTGAAGAATTTTAACAGTTTTCTTGTATCTACGAACGCCAGAATGCATAAAATTGACCTAAACGTCTCCTTTTCCTATTCTGAGTCGATTCTGCATGCTTTAAGTGTGTTTCGTGGCTCAGAACCATCAAAAAACGTTGAAATATAGTTCAAATTCAATAAAAATCGACAAAAATACAGTTTCTAGCTAAAATTTGATGGTTTCGTTGCACTTTCCGAGCCCGTAGGGTATCTGATTGGCTTAAAAGTACAAGAAAACACTTCAAAAGTGACGTTTCTGAAGAATTTAAACAGTTTTCTTGTATCTACGAACGCCAGAATGCATAAAATTGACCTAAACGTCTCCTTTTCCTATTCTGAGTCGATTCTGCATGCTTTAAGTGTGTTTGGTGGCTCAGAACCATCAAAAAACGTTGAAATATAGTTCAAATTCAATAAAAATCGACAAAAATACAGTTTCTAGCTAAAATTTGATGGTTTCGTTGCACTTTCCGAGCCCGTAGGGTATCTGATTGGCTTAAAAGTACAAGAAAACACTTCAAAAGTGACGTTTCTGAAGAATTTTAACAGTTTTCTTGTATCTACGAACGCCAGAATGCATAAAATTGACCTAAACGTCTCCTTTTCCTATTCTGAGTCGATTCTGCATGCTTTAAGTGTGTTTGGTGGCTCAGAACCATCAAAAAACGTTGAAATATAGTTCAAATTCAATAAAAATCGACAAAAATACAGTTTCTAGCTAAAATTTGATGGTTTCGTTGCACTTTCCGAGCCCGTAGGGTATCTGATTGGCTTAAAAGTACAAGAAAACACTTCAAAAGTGACGTTTCTGAAGAATTTTAACAGTTTTCTTGTATCTACGAACGCCAGAATGCATAAAATTGACCTAAACGTCTCCTTTTCCTATTCTGAGTCGATTCTGCATGCTTTAAGTGTGTTTGGTGGCTCAGAACCATCAAAAAACGTTGAAATATAGTTCAAATTAAATAAAAATCGACAAAAATACAGTTTCTAGCTAAAATTTGATGGTTTCGTTGCACTTTCCGAGCCCGTAGGGTATCTGATTGGCTTAAAAGTACAAGAAAACACTTCAAAAGTGACGTTTCTGAAGAATTTTAACAGTTTTCTTGTATCTACGAACGCCAGAATGCATAAAATTGACCTAAACGTCTCCTTTTCCTATTCTGAGTCGATTCTGCATGCTTTAAGTGTGTTTCGTGGCTCAGAACCATCAAAAAACGTTGAAATATAGTTCAAATTCAATAAAAATCGACAAAAATACAGTTTCTAGCTAAAATTTGATGGTTTCGTTGCACTTTCCGAGCCCGTAGGGTATCTGATTGGCTTAAAAGTACAAGAAAACACTTCAAAAGTGACGTTTCTGAAGAATTTTAACAGTTTTCTTGTATCTACGAACGCCAGAATGCATAAAATTGACCTAAACGTCTCCTTTTCCTATTCTGAGTCGATTCTGCATGCTTTAAGTGTGTTTCGTGGCTCAGAACCATCAAAAAACGTTGAAATATAGTTCAAATTCAATAAAAATCGACAAAAATACAGTTTCTAGCTAAAATTTGATGGTTTCGTTGCACTTTCCGAGCCCGTAGGGTATCTGATTGGCTTAAAAGTACAAGAAAACACTTCAAAAGTGACGTTTCTGAAGAATTTTAACAGTTTTCTTGTATCTACGAACGCCAGAATGCATAAAATTGACCTAAACGTCTCCTTTTCCTATTCTGAGTCGATTCTGCATGCTTTAAGTGTGTTTGGTGGCTCAGAACCATCAAAAAACTTTGAAATATAGTTCAAATTCAATAAAAATCGACAAAAATACAGTTTCTAGCTAAAATTTTATGGTTTCGTTGCACTTTCCGAGCCCGTAGGGTATCTGATTGGCTTAAAAGTACAAGAAAACACTTCAAAAGTGACGTTTCTGAAGAATTTTAACAGTTTTCTTGTATCTACGAACGCCAGAATGCATAAAATTGACCTAAACGTCTCCTTTTCCTATTCTGAGTCGATTCTGCATGCTTTAAGTGTGTTTGGTGGCTCAGAACCATTAAAAAACGTTGAAATATAGTTCAAATTCAATAAAAATCGACAAAAATACAGTTTCTAGCAAAAATTTGATGGTTTCGTTGCACTTTCCGAGCCCGTAGGGTATCTGATTGGCTTAAAAGTACAAGAAAACACTTCAAAAGTGACGTTTCTGAAGAATTTTAACAGTTTTCTTGTATCTACGAACGCCATAATGCATAAAATTGACCTAAACGTCTCCTTTTCCTATTCTGAGTCGATTCTGCATGCTTTAAGTGTGTTTGGTGGCTCAGAACCATCAAAAAACGTTGAAATATAGTTCAAATTCAATAAAAATCGACAAAAATACAGTTTCTAGCTAAAATTTGATGGTTTCGTTGCACTTTCCGAGCCCGTTGGGTATCTGATTGGCTTAAAAGTACAAGAAAACTCTTCAAAAGTGACGTTTCTGAAGAATTTTAACAGTTTTCTTGTATCTACGAACGCCAGAATGCATAAAATTGACCTAAACGTCTCCTTTTCCTATTCTGAGTCGATTCTGCATGCTTTAAGTGTGTTTGGTGGCTCAGAACCATCAAAAAACTTTGAAATATAGTTCAAATTCAATAAAAATCGACAAAAATACAGTTTCTAGCTAAAATTTGATGGTTTCGTTGCACTTTCCGAGCCCGTAGGGTATCTGATTGGCTTAAAAGTACAAGAAAACACTTCAAAAGTGACGTTTCTGAAGAATTTTAACAGTTTTCTTGTATCTACGAACGCCAGAATGCATAAAATTGACCTAAACGTCTCCTTTTCCTATTCTGAGTCGATTCTGCATGCTTTAAGTGTGTTTGGTGGCTCAGAACCATCAAAAAACTTTGAAATATAGTTCAAATTCAATAAAAATCGACAAAAATACAGTTTCTAGCTAAAATTTGATGGTTTCGTTGCACTTTCCGAGCCCGTAGGGTATCTGATTGGCTTAAAAATACAAGAAAACACTTCAAAAGTGACGTTTCTGAAGAATTTTAACAGTTTTCTTGTATCTACGAACGCCAGAATGCATAAAATTGACCTAAACGTCTCCTTTTCCTATTCTGAGTCGATTCTGCATGCTTTAAGTGTGTTTGGTGGCTCAGAACCATCAAAAAACGTTGAAATATAGTTCAAATTCAATAAAAATCGACAAAAATACAGTTTCTAGCTAAAATTTGATGGTTTCGTTGCACTTTCCGAGCCCGTAGGGTATCTGATTGGCTTAAAAGTACAAGAAAACACTTCAAAAGTGACGTTTCTGAAGAATTTTAACAGTTTTCTTGTATCTACGAACGCCAGAATGCATAAAATTGACCTAAACGTCTCCTTTTCCTATTCTGAGTCGATTCTGCATGCTTTAAGTGTGTTTGGTGGCTCAGAACCATCAAAAAACGTTGAAATATAGTTCAAATTCAATAAAAATCGACAAAAATACAGTTTCTAGCTAAAATTTGATGGTTTCGTTGCACTTTCCGAGCCCGTAGGGTATCTGATTGGCTTAAAAGTACAAGAAAACACTTCAAAAGTGACGTTTCTGAAGAATTTTAACAGTTTTCTTGTATCTACGAACGCCAGAATGCATAAAATTGACCTAAACGTCTCCTTTTCCTATTCTGAGTCGATTCTGCATGCTTTAAGTGTGTTTGGTGGCTCAGAACCATCAAAAAACGTTGAAATATAGTTCAAATTCAATAAAAATCGACAAAAATACAGTTTCTAGCTAAAATTTGATGGTTTCGTTGCACTTTCCGAGCCCGTAGGGTATCTGATTGGCTTAAAAGCACAAGAAAACACTTCAAAAGTGACGTTTCTGAAGAATTTTAACAGTTTTCTTGTATCTACGAACGCCAGAATGCATAAAATTGACCTAAACGTCTCCTTTTCCTATTCTGAGTCGATTCTGCATGCTTTAAGTGTGTTTGGTGGCTCAGAACCATCAAAAAACGTTGAAATATAGTTCAAATTCAATAAAAATCGACAAAAATACAGTTTCTAGCTAAAATTTGATGGTTTCGTTGCACTTTCAGAGCCCGTAGGGTATCTGATTGGCTTAAAAGTACAAGAAAACACTTCAAAAGTGACGTTTCTGAAGAATTTTAACAGTTTTCTTGTATCTACGAACGCCAGAATGCATAAAATTGACCTAAACGTCTCCTTTTCCTATTCTGAGTCGATTCTGCATGCTTTAAGTGTGTTTGGTGGCTCAGAACCATCAAAAAACGTTGAAATATAGTTCAAATTCAATAAAAATCGACAAAAATACAGTTTCTAGCTAAAATTTGATGGTTTCGTTGCACTTTCCGAGCCCGTAGGGTATCTGATTGGCTTAAAAGTACAAGAAAACACTTCAAAAGTGACGTTTCTGAAGAATTTTAACATTTTTCTTGTATCTACGAACGCCAGAATGCATAAAATTGACCTAAACGTCTCCTTTTCCTATTCTGAGTCGATTCTGCATGCTTTAAGTGTGTTTGGTGGCTTAGAACCATCAAAAAACGTTGAAATATAGTTCAAATTCAATAAAAATCGACAAAAATACAGTTTCTAGCTAAAATTTGATGGTTTCGTTGCACTTTCAGAGCCCGTAGGGTATCTGATTGGCTTAAAAGTACAAGAAAACACTTCAAAAGTGACGTTTCTGAAGAATTTTAACAGTTTTCTTGTATCTACGAACGCCAGAATGCATAAAATTGACCTAAACGTCTCCTTTTCCTATTCTGAGTCGATTCTGCATGCTTTAAGTGTGTTTGGTGGCTCAGAACCATCAAAAAACGTTGAAATATAGTTCAAATTCAATAAAAATCGACAAAAATACAGTTTCTAGCTAAAATTTGATGGTTTCGTTGCACTTTCCGAGCCCGTAGGGTATCTGATTGGCTTAAAAGTACAAGAAAACACTTCAAAAGTGACGTTTCTGAAGAATTTTAACAGTTTTCTTGTATCTACGAACGCCAGAATGCATAAAATTGACCTAAACGTCTCCTTTTCCTATTCTGAGTCGATTCTGCATGCTTTAAGTGTGTTTGGTGGCTCAAAACCATCAAAAAACGTTGAAATATAGTTCAAATTCAATAAAAATCGACAAAAATACAGTTTCTAGCTAAAATTTGATGGTTTCGTTGCACTTTCCGAGCACGTTGGGTATCTGATTGGCTTAAAAGTACAAGAAAACACTTCAAAAGTGACGTTTCTGAAGAATTTTAACAGTTTTCTTGTATCTACGAACGTCAGAATGCATAAAATTGACCTAAACGTCTCCTTTTCCTATTCTGAGTCGATTCTGCATGCTTTAAGTGTGTTTGGTGGCTCAGAACCATCAAAAAACGTTGAAATATAGTTCAAATTCAATAAAAATCGACAAAAATACAGTTTCTAGCTAAAATTTGATGGTTTCGTTGCACTTTCCGAGCCCGTAGGTTATCTGATTGGCTTAAAAGTACAAGAAAACACTTCAAAAGTGACGTTTCTGAAGAATTTTAACAGTTTTCTTGTATCTACGAACGCCAGAATGCATAAAATTGACCTAAACGTCTCCTTTTCCTATTCTGAGTCGATTCTGCATGCTTTAAGTGTGTTTGGTGGCTCAGAACCATCAAAAAACGTTGAAATATAGTTCAAATTCAATAAAAATCGACAAAAATACAGTTTCTAGCTAAAATTTGATGGTTTCGTTGCACTTTCCGAGCCCGTAGGGTATCTGATTGGCTTAAAAGTACAAGAAAACACTTCAAAAGTGACGTTTCTGAAGAATTTTAACAGTTTTCTTGTATCTATGAACGCCAGAATGCATAAAATTGACCTAAACGTCTCCTTTTCCTATTCTGAGTCGATTCTGCATGCTTTAAGTGTGTTTGGTGGCTCAGAACCATCAAAAAACGTTGAAATATAGTTCAAATTCAATAAAAATCGACAAAAATACAGTTTCTAGCTAAAATTTGATGGTTTCGTTGCACTTTCCGAGCCCGTAGGGTATCTGATTGGCTTAAAAGTACAAGAAAACACTTCAAAAGTGACGTTTCTGAAGAATTTTAACAGTTTTCTTGTATCTACGAACGCCAGAATGCATAAAATTGACCTAAACGTCTCCTTTTCCTATTCTGAGTCGATTCTGCATGCTTTAAGTGTGTTTGGTGGCTCAGAACCATCAAAAAACGTTGAAATATAGTTCAAATTCAATAAAAATCGACAAAAATACAGTTTCTAGCTAAAATTTGAGGGTTTCGTTGCACTTTCCGAGCCCGTCGGGTATCTGATTGGCTTAAAAGTACAAGAAAACACTTCAAAAGTGACGTTTCTGAAGAATTTTAACAGTTTTCTTGTATCTACGAACGCCAGAATGCATAAAATTGACCTAAACGTCTCCTTTTCCTATTCTGAGTCGATTCTGCATGCTTTAAGTGTGTTTGGTGGCTCAGAACCATCAAAAAACGTTGAAATATAGTTCAAATTCAATAAAAATCGACAAAAATACAGTTTCTAGCTAAAATTTGATGGTTTCGTTGCACTTTCCGAGCCCGTAGGGTATCTGATTGGCTTAAAAGTACAAGAAAACACTTCAAAAGTGACGTTTCTGAAGAATTTTAACAGTTTTCTTGTATCTACGAACGCCAGAATGCATAAAATTGACCTAAACGTCTCCTTTTCCTATTCTGAGTCGATTCTGCATGCTTCAAGTGTGTTTGGTTGCTCAGAACCATCAAAAAACGTTGAAATATAGTTCAAATTCAATAAAAATCGACAAAAATACAGTTTCTAGCTAAAATTTGATGGTTTCGTTGCACTTTCCGAGCCCGTAGGGTATCTGATTGGCTTAAAAGTACAAGAAAACACTTCAAAAGTGACGTTTCTGAAGAATTTTAACAGTTTTCTTGTATCTACGAACGCCAGAATGCATAAAATTGACCTAAACGTCTCCTTTTCCTATTCTGAGTCGATTCTGCATGCTTTAAGTGTGTTTGGTGGCTCAGAACCATCAAAAAACGTTGAAATATAGTTCAAATTCAATAAAAATCGACAAAAATACAGTTTCTAGCTAAAATTTGATGGTTTCGTTGCACTTTCCGAGCCCGTAGGGTATCTGATTGGCTTAAAAGTACAAGAAAACACTTCAAAAGTGACGTTTCTGAAGAATTTTAACAGTTTTCTTGTATCTACGAACGCCAGAATGCATAAAATTGACCTAAACGTCTCCTTTTCCTATTCTGAGTCGATTCTGCATGCTTTAAGTGTGTTTGGTGGCTCAGAACCATCAAAAAACGTTGAAATATAGTTCAAATTCAATAAAAATCGACAAAAATACAGTTTCTAGCTAAAATTTGATGGTTTCGTTGCACTTTCCGAGCCCGTCGGGTATCTGATTGGCTTAAAAGTACAAGAAAACACTTCAAAAGTGACGTTTCTGAAGAATTTTAACAGTTTTCTTGTATCTACGAACGCCAGAATGCATAAAATTGACCTAAACGTCTCCTTTTCCTATTCTGAGTCGATTCTGCATGCTTTAAGTGTGTTTGGTGGCTCAGAACCATCAAAAAACGTTGAAATATAGTTCAAATTCAATAAAAATCGACAAAAATAAAGTTTCTAGCTAAAATTTGATGGTTTCGTTGCACTTTCCGAGCCCGTAGGGTATCTGATTGGCTTAAAAGTACAAGAAAACACTTCAAAAGTGACGTTTCTGAAGAATTTTAACAGTTTTCTTGTATCTACGAACGCCAGAATGCATAAAATTGACCTAAACGTCTCCTTTTCCTATTCTGAGTCAATTCTGCATGCTTCAAGTGTGTTTGGTGGCTCAGAACCATCAAAAAACGTTGAAATATAGTTCAAATTCAATAAAAATCGACAAAAATACAGTTTCTAGCTAAAATTTGATGGTTTCGTTGCACTTTCCGAGCCCGTAGGGGTCTGATTGGCTTAAAAGTACAAGAAAACACTTCAAAAGTGACGTTTCTGAAGAATTTTAACAGTTTTCTTGTATCTACGAACGCCAGAATGCATAAAATTGACCTACACGTCTCCTTTTCCTATTCTGAGTCGATTCTGCATGCTTTAAGTGTGTTTGGTGGCTCAGAACCATCAAAAAACGTTGAAATATAGTTCAAATTCAATAAAAATCGACAAAAATACAGTTTCTAGCTAAAATTTGATGGTTTCGTTGCACTTTCCGAGCCCGTAGGGTATCTGATTGGCTTAAAAGTACAAGAAAACACTTCAAAAGTGACGTTTCTGAAGAATTTTAACAGTTTTCTTGTATCTACGAACGCCAGAATGCATAAAATTGACCTAAACGTCTCCTTTTCCTATTCTGAGTCGATTCTGCATGCTTTAAGTGTGTTTGGTGGCTCAGAACCATCAAAAAACGTTGAAATATAGTTCAAATTCAATAAAAATCGACAAAAATACAGTTTCTAGCTAAAATTTGATGGTTTCGTTGCACTTTCCGAGCCCGTAGGGTATCTGATTGGCTTAAAAGTACAAGAAAACACTTCAAAAGTGACGTTTCTGAAGAATTTTAACAGTTTTCTTGTATCTACGAACGCCAGAATGTATAAAATTGACCTAAACGTCTCCTTTTCCTATTCTGAGTCGATTCTGCATGCTTTAAGTGTGTTTGGTGGCTCAGAACCATCAAAAAACGTTGAAATATAGTTCAAATTCAATAAAAATCGACAAAAATACAGTTTCTAGCTAAAATTTGATGGTTTCGTTGCACTTTCCGAGCCCGTAGGGTATCTGATTGGCTTAAAAGTACAAGAAAACACTTCAAAAGTGACGTTTCTGAAGAATTTTAACAGTTTTCTTGTATCTACGAACGCCAGAATGCATAAAATTGACCTAAACGTCTCCTTTTCCTATTCTGAGTCGATTCTGCATGCTTTAAGTGTGTTTGGTGGCTCAGAACCATCAAAAAACGTTGAAATATAGTTCAAATTCAATAAAAATCGACAAAAATACAGTTTCTAGCTAAAATTTGATGGTTTCGTTGCACTTTCCGAGCCCGTGGGGTATCTGATTGGCTTAAAAGTACAAGAAAACACTTCAAAAGTGACGTTTCTGAAGAATTTTAACAGTTTTCTTGTATCTACGAACGCCAGAATGCATAAAATTGACCTAAACGTCTCCTTTTCCTATTCTGAGTCGATTCTGCATGCTTTAAGTGTGTTTGGTGGCTCAGAACCATCAAAAAACGTTGAAATATAGTTCAAATTCAATAAAAATCGACAAAAATACAGTTTCTAGCTAAAATATGATGGTTTCGTTGCACTTTCCGAGCCCGTAGGGTATCTGATTGGCTTAAAAGTACAAGAAAACACTTCAAAAGTGACGTTTCTGAAGAATTTTAACAGTTTTCTTGTTTCTACGAACGCCAGAATGCATAAAATTGACCTAAACGTCTCCTTTTCCTATTCTGAGTCGATTCTGCATGCTTTAAGTGTGTTTGGTGGCTCAGAACCATCAAAAAACGTTGAAATATAGTTCAAATTCAATAAAAATCGACAAAAATACAGTTTCTAGCTAAAATTTGATGGTTTCGTTGCACTTTCCGAGCCCGTAGGGTATCTGATTGGCTTAAAAGTACAAGAAAACACTTCAAAAGTGACGTTTCTGAAGAATTTTAACAGTTTTCTTGTATCTACGAACGCCAGAATGCATAAAATTGACCTAAACGTCTCCTTTTCCTATTCTGAGTCGATTCTGCATGCTTTAAGTGTGTTTGGTGGTTCAGAACCATCAAAAAACGTTGAAATATAGTTCAAATTCAATAAAAATCGACAAAAATACAGTTTCTAGCTAAAATTTGATGGTTTCGTTGCACTTTCCGAGCCCGTAGGGTATCTGATTGGCTTAAAAGTACAAGAAAACACTTCAAAAGTGACGTTTCTGAAAAATTTTAACAGTTTTCTTGTATCTACGAACGCCAGAATGCATAAAATTGACCTAAACGTCTCCTTTTCCTATTCTGAGTCGATTCTGCATGCTTTAAGTGTGTTTGGTGGCTCAGAACCATCAAAAAACGTTGAAATATAGTTCAAATTCAATAAAAATCGACAAAAATACAGTTTCTAGCTAAAATTTGATGGTTTCGTTGCACTTTCCGAGCCCGTAGGGTATCTGATTGGGTTAAAAGTACAAGAAAACACTTCAAAAGTGACGTTTCTGAAGAATTTTAACAGTTTTCTTGTATCTACGAACGCCAGAATGCATAAAATTGACCTAAACGTCTCCTTTTCCTATTCTGAGTCGATTCTGCATGCTTTAAGTGTGTTTGGTGGCTCAGAACCATCAAAAAACGTTGAAATATAGTTCAAATTCAATAAAAATCGACAAAAATACAGTTTCTAGCTAAAATTTGATGGTTTCGTTGCACTTTCCGAGCCCGTAGGGTATCTGATTGGCTTAAAAGTACAAGAAAACACTTCAAAAGTGACGTTTCTGAAGAATTTTAACAGTTTTCTGGTATCTACGAACGCCAGAATGCATAAAATTGACCTAAACGTCTCCTTTCCCTATTCTGAGTCGATTCTGCATGCTTTAAGTGTGTTTGGTGGCTCAGAACCATCAAAAAACGTTGAAATGTAGTTCAAATTCAATAAAAATCGACAAAAATACAGTTTCTAGCAAAAATTTGATGGTTTCGTTGCACTTTCCGAGCCCGTAGGGTATCTGATTGGCTTAAAAGTACAAGAAAACACTTCAAAAGTGACGTTTCTGAAGAATTTTAACAGTTTTCTTGTGTCTACGAACGCCAGAATGCATTAAATTGACCTAAACGTCTCCTTTTCCTATTCTGAGTCGATTCTGCATGCTTTAAGTGTGTTTGGTGGCTCAGAACCATCAAAAAACGTTGAAATATAGTTCAAATTCAATAAAAATCGACAAAAATACAGTTTCTAGCTAAAATTTGATGGTTTCGTTGCACTTTCCGAGCACGTAGGGTATCTGATTGGCTTAAAAGTACAAGAAAACACTTCAAAAGTGACGTTTCTGAAGAATTTTAACAGTTTTCTTGTATCTACGAACGCCAGAATGCATAAAATTGACCTAAACGTCTCCTTTTCCTATTCTGAGTCGATTCTGCATGCTTTAAGTGTGTTTGGTGGCTCAGAACCATCAAAAAACGTTGAAATATAGTTCAAATTCAATAAAAATCGACAAAAATACAGTTTCTAGCTAAAATTTGATGGTTTCGTTGCACTTTTCGAGCCCGTAGGTTATCTGATTGGCTTAAAAGTACAAGAAAACACTTCAAAAGTGACGTTTCTGAAGAATTTTAACAGTTTTCTTGTATCTACGAACGCCAGAATGCATAAAATTGACCTAAACGTCTCCTTTTCCTATTCTGAGTCGATTCTGCATGCTTTAAGTGTGTTTGGTGGCTCAGAACCATCAAAAAACGTTGAAATATAGTTCAAATTCAATAAAAATCGACAAAAATACAGTTTCTAGCTAAAATTTGATGGTTTCGTTGCACTTTCCGAGCCCATAGGGTATCTGATTGGCTTAAAAGTACAAGAAAACACTTCAAAAGTGACGTTTCTGAAGAATTTTAACAGTTTTCTTGTATCTACGAACGCCAGAATGCATAAAATTGACCTAAACGTCTCCTTTTCCTATTCTGAGTCGATTCTGCATGCTTTAAGTGTGTTTGGTGGCTCAGAACCATCAAAAAACGTTGAAATATAGTTCAAATTCAATAAAAATCGACAAAAATACAGTTTCTAGCTAAAATTTGATGGTTTCGTTGCACTTTCCGAGCCCGTAGGGTATCTGATTGGCTTAAAAGTACAAGAAAACACTTCAAAAGTGACGTTTCTGAAGAATTTTAACAGTTTTCTTGTATCTACGAACGCCAGAATGCATAAAATTGACCTAAACGTCTCCTTTTCCTATTCTGAGTCGATTCTGCATGCTTTAAGTGTGTTTGGTGGCTCAGAACTATCAAAAAACGTTGAAATATAGTTCAAATTCAATAAAAATCGACAAAAATACAGTTTCTAGCTAAAATTTGATGGTTTCGTTGCACTTTCCGAGCCCGTAGGGTATCTGATTGGCTTAAAAGTACAAGAAAACACTTCAAAAGTGACGTTTCTGAAGAATTTTAACAGTTTTCTTGTATCTACGAACGCCAGAATGCATAAAATTGACCTAAACGTCTCCTTTTCCTATTCTGAGTCGATTCTGCATGCTTTAAGTGTGTTTGGTGGCTCAGAACCATCAAAAAACGTTGAAATATAGTTCAAATTCAATAAAAATCGACAAAAATACAGTTTCTAGCTAAAATTTGATGGTTTCGTTGCACTTTCCGAGCCCGTAGGGTATCTGATTGGCTTAAAAGTACAAGAAAACACTTCAAAAGTGACGTTTCTGAAGAATTTTAACAGTTTTCTTGTATCTACGAACGCCAGAATGCATAAAATTGACCTAAACGTCTCCTTTTCCTATTCTGAGTCGATTCTGCATGCTTTAAGTGTGTTTGGTGGCTCAGAACTATCAAAAAACGTTGAAATATAGTTCAAATTCAATAAAAATCGACAAAAATACAGTTTCTAGCTAAAATTTGATGGTTTCGTTGCACTTTCCGAGCCCGTAGGGTATCTGATTGGCTTAAAAGTACAAGAAAACACTTCAAAAGTGACGTTTCTGAAGAATTTTAACAGTTTTCTTGTATCTACGAACGCCAGAATGCATAAAATTGACCTAAACGTCTCCTTTTCCTATTCTGAGTCGATTCTGCATGCTTTAAGTGTGTTTGGTGGCTCAGAACCATCAAAAAACGTTGAAATATAGTTCAAATTCAATAAAAATCGACAAAAATACAGTTTCTAGCTAAAATTTGATGGTTTCGTTGCACTTTCCGAGCCCGTAGGGTATCTGATTGGCTTAAAAGTACAAGAAAACACTTCAAAAGTGACGTTTCTGAAGAATTTTAACAGTTTTCTTGTATCTACGAACGCCAGAATGCATTAAATTGACCTAAACGTCTCCTTTTCCTATTCTGAGTCGATTCTGCATGCTTTAAGTGTGTTTGGTGGCTCAGAACCATCAAAAAACGTTGAAATATAGTTCAAATTCAATAAAAATCGACAAAAATACAGTTTCTAGCTAAAATTTGATGGTTTCGTTGCACTTTCCGAGCCCGTAGGGTATCTGATTGGCTTAAAAGTACAAGAAAACACTTCAAAAGTGACGTTTCTGAAGAATTTTAACAGTTTTCTTGTATCTACGAACGCCAGAATGCATAAAATTGACCTAAACGTCTCCTTTTCCTATTCTGAGTCGATTCTGCATGCTTTAAGTGTGTTTGGTGGCTCAGAACCATCAAAAAACGTTGAAATATAGTTCAAATTCAATAAAAATCGACAAAAATACAGTTTCTAGCTAAAATTTGATGGTTTCGTTGCACTTTCCGAGCCCGTAGGGTATCTGATTGGCTTAAAAGTTCAAGAAAACACTTCAAAAGTGACGTTTCTGAAGAATTTTAACAGTTTTCTTGTATCTACGAACGCCAGAATGCATAAAATTGACCTAAACGTCTCCTTTTCCTATTCTGAGTCGATTCTGCATGCTTTAAGTGTGTTTGGTGGCTCAGAACCATCAAAAAACGTTGAAATATAGTTCAAATTCAATAAAAATCTACAAAAATACAGTTTCTAGCTAAAATTTGATGGTTTCGTTGCACTTTCCGAGCCCGTAGGGTATCTGATTGGCTTAAAAGTACAAGAAAACACTTCAAAAGTGACGTTTCTGAAGAATTTTAACAGTTTTCTTGTATCTACGAACGCCAGAATGCATAAAATTGACCTAAACGTCTCCTTTTCCTATTCTGAGTCGATTCTGCATGCTTTAAGTGTGTTTGGTGGCTCAGAACCATCAAAAAACGTTGAAATATAGTTCAAATTCAATAAAAATCGACAAAAATACAGTTTCTAGCTAAAATTTGATGGTTTCGTTGCACTTTCCGAGCCCGTAGGGTATCTGATTGGCTTAAAAGTACAAGAAAACACTTCAAGAGTGACGTTTCTGAAGAATTTTAACAGTTTTCTTGTATCTACGAACGCCAGAATGCATAAAATTGACCTAAACGTCTCCTTTTCCTATTCTGAGTCGATTCTGCATGCTTTAAGTGTGTTTGGTGGCTCAGAACCATCAAAAAACGTTGAAATATAGTTCAAATTCAATAAAAATCGACAAAAATACAGTTTCTAGCTAAAATTTGATGGTTTCGTTGCACTTTCCGAGCCCGTAGGGTATCTGATTGGCTTAAAAGTACAAGAAAACACTTCAAAAGTGACGTTTCTGAAGAATTTTAACAGTTTTCTTGTATCTACGAACGCCAGAATGCATAAAATTGACCTAAACGTCTCCTTTTCCTATTCTGAGTCGATTCTGCATGCTTTAAGTGTGTTTGGTGGCTCAGAACCATCAAAAAACGTTGAAATATAGTTCAAATTCAATAAAAATCGACAAAAATACAGTTTCTAGCTAAAATTTGATGGTTTCGTTGCACTTTCCGAGCCCGTAGGGTATCTGATTGGCTTAAAAGTACAAGAAAACACTTCAAAAGTGACGTTTCTGAAGAATTTTAACAGTTTTCTTGTATCTACGAACGCCAGAATGCATAAAATTGACCTAAACGTCTCCTTTTCCTATTCTGAGTCGATTCTGCATGCTTTAAGTGTGTTTGGTGGCTCAGAACCATCAAAAAACGTTGAAATATAGTTCAAATTCAATAAAAATCGACAAAAATACAGTTTCTAGCTAAAATTTGATGGTTTCGTTGCACTTTCCGAGCCCGTGGGGTATCTGATTGGCTTAAAAGTACAAGAAAACACTTCAAAAGTGACGTTTCTGAAGAATTTTAACAGTTTTCTTGTATCTACGAACGCCAGAATGCATAAAATTGACCTAAACGTCTCCTTTTCCTATTCTGAGTCGATTCTGCATGCTTTAAGTGTGTTTGGTGGCTCAGAACCATCAAAAAACGTTGAAATATAGTTCAAATTCAATAAAAATCGACAAAAATACAGTTTCTAGCTAAAATTTGATGGTTTCGTTGCACTTTCCGAGCCCGTAGGGTATCTGATTGGCTTAAAAGTACAAGAAAACACTTCAAAAGTGACGTTTCTGAAGAATTTTAACAGTTTTCTTGTATCTACGAACGCCAGAATGCATAAAATTGACCTAAACGTCTCCTTTTCCTATTCTGAGTCGATTCTGCATGCTTTAAGTGTGTTTGGTGGCTCAGAACCATCAAAAAACGTTGAAATATAGTTCAAATTCAATAAAAATCGACAAAAATACAGTTTCTAGCTAAAATTTGATGGTTTCGTTGCACTTTCCGAGCCCGTAGGGTATCTGATTGGCTTAAAAGTACAAGAAAACACTTCAAAAGTGACGTTTCTGAAGAATTTTAACAGTTTTCTTGTATCTACGAACGCCAGAATGCATAAAATTGACCTAAACGTCTCCTTTTCCTATTCTGAGTCGATTCTGCATGCTTTAAGTGTGTTTGGTGGCTCAGAACCATCAAAAAACGTTGAAATATAGTTCAAATTCAATAAAAATCGACAAAAATACAGTTTCTAGCTAAAATTTGATGGTTTCGTTGCACTTTCCGAGCCCGTAGGGTATCTGATTGGCTTAAAAGTACAAGAAAACACTTCAAAAGTGACGTTTCTGAAGAATTTTAACAGTTTTCTTGTATCTACGAACGCCAGAATGCATAAAATTGACCTAAACGACTCCTTTTCCTATTCTGAGTCGATTCTGCATGCTTTAAGTGTGTTTGGTGGCTCAGAACCATCAAAAAACGTTGAAATATAGTTCAAATTCAATAAAAATCGACAAAAATACAGTTTCTAGCTAAAATTTGATGGTTTCGTTGCACTTTCCGAGCCCGTAGGGTATCTGATTGGCTTAAAAGTACAAGAAAACACTTCAAAAGTGACGTTTCTGAAGAATTTTAACAGTTTTCTTGTATCTACGAACGCCAGAATGCATAAAATTGACCTAAACGTCTCCTTTTCCTATTCTGAGTCGATTCTGCATGCTTTAAGTGTGTTTGGTGGCTCAGAACCATCAAAAAACGTTGAAATATAGTTCAAATTCAATAAAAATCGACAAAAATACAGTTTCTAGCTAAAATTTGATGGTTTCGTTGCACTTTCCGAGCCCGTAGGGTATCTGATTGGCTTAAAAGTACAAGAAAACACTTCAAAAGTGACGTTTCTGAAGAATTTTAACAGTTTTCTTGTATCTACGAACGCCAG
Source organism: Zophobas morio (assembly GCF_036711695.1). Lineage (NCBI taxonomy): Eukaryota > Metazoa > Arthropoda > Insecta > Coleoptera > Tenebrionidae > Zophobas > Zophobas morio. The sequence continues at coordinate 129,586 of NW_026972196.1, read as the reverse complement.
AATGCATAAAATTGACCTAAACGTCTCCTTTTCCTATTCTGAGTCGATTCTGCATGCTTTAAGTGTGTTTGGTGGCTCAGAACCATCAAAAAACGTTGAAATATAGTTCAAATTCAATAAAAATCGACAAAAATACAGTTTCTAGCTAAAATTTGATGGTTTCGTTGCACTTTCCGAGCCCGTAGGGTATCTGATTGGCTTAAAAGTACAAGAAAACACTTCAAAAGTGACGTTTCTGAAGAATTTTAACAGTTTTCTTGTATCTACGAACGCCAGAATGCATAAAATTGACCTAAACGTCTCCTTTTCCTATTCTGAGTCGATTCTGCATGCTTTAAGTGTGTTTGGTGGCTCAGAACCATCAAAAAACGTTGAAATATAGTTCAAATTCAATAAAAATCGACAAAAATACAGTTTCTAGCTAAAATTTGATGGTTTCGTTGCACTTTCCGAGCCCGTAGGGTATCTGATTGGCTTAAAAGTACAAGAAAACACTTCAAAAGTGACGTTTCTGAAGAATTTTAACAGTTTTCTTGTATCTACGAACGCCAGAATGCATAAAATTGACCTAAACGACTCCTTTTCCTATTCTGAGTCGATTCTGCATGCTTTAAGTGTGTTTGGTGGCTCAGAACCATCAAAAAACGTTGAAATATAGTTCAAATTCAATAAAAATCGACAAAAATACAGTTTCTAGCTTAAATTTGATGGTTTCGTTGCACTTTCCGAGCCCGTAGGGTATCTGATTGGCTTAAAAGTACAAGAAAACACTTCAAAAGTGACGTTTCTGAAGAATTTTAACAGTTTTCTTGTATCTACGAACGCCAGAATGCATAAAATTGACCTAAACGTCTCCTTTTCCTATTCTGAGTCGATTCTGCATGTTTTAAGTGTGTTTGGTGGCTCAGAACCATCAAAAAACGTTGAAATATAGTTCAAATTCAATAAAAATCGACAAAAATACAGTTTCCAGCTAAAATTTGATGGTTTCGTTGCACTTTCCGAGCCCGTAGGGTATCTGATTGGCTTAAAAGTACAAGAAAACACTTCAAAAGTGACGTTTCTGAAGAATTTTAACAGTTTTCTTGTATCTACGAACGCCAGAATGCATAAAATTGACCTAAACGTCTCCTTTTCCTATTCTGAGTCGATTCTGCATGCTTTAAGTGTGTTTGGTGGCTCAGAACCATCAAAAAACGTTGAAATATAGTTCAAATTCAATAAAAATCGACAAAAATACAGTTTCTAGCTAAAATTTGATGGTTTCGTTGCACTTTCCGAGCCCGTAGGGTATCTGATTGGCTTAAAAGTACAAGAAAACACTTCAAAAGTGACGTTTCTGAAGAATTTTAACAGTTTTCTTGTATCTACGAACGCCAGAATGCATAAAATTGACCTAAACGTCTCCTTTTCCTATTCTGAGTCGATTCTGCATGCTTTAAGTGTGTTTGGTGGCTCAGAACCATCAAAAAACGTTGAAATATAGTTCAAATTCAATAAAAATCGACAAAAATACAGTTTCTAGCTAAAATTTGATGGTTTCGTTGCACTTTCCGAGCCCGTAGGGTATCTGATTGGCTTAAAAGTACAAGAAAACACTTCAAAAGTGACGTTTCTGAAGAATTTTAACAGTTTTCTTGTATCTACGAACGCCAGAATGCATAAAATTGACCTAAACGTCTCCTTTTCCTATCCTGAGTCGATTCTGCATGCTTTAAGTGTGTTTGGTGGCTCAGAACCATCAAAAAACGTTGAAATATAGTTCAAATTCAATAAAAATCGACAAAAATACAGTTTCTAGCTAAAATTTGATGGTTTCGTTGCACTTTCCGAGCCCGTAGGGTATCTGATTGGCTTAAAAGTACAAGAAAACACTTCAAAAGTGACGTTTCTGAAGAATTTTAACAGTTTTCTTGTATCTACGAACGCCAGAATGCATAAAATTGACCTAAACGTCTCCTTTTCCTATTCTGAGTCGATTCTGCATGCTTTAAGTGTGTTTGGTGGCTCAGAACCATCAAAAAACGTTGAAATATAGTTCAAATTCAATAAAAATCGACAAAAATACAGTTTCTAGCTAAAATTTGATGGTTTCGTTGCACTTTCCGAGCCCGTAGGGTATCTGATTGGCTTAAAAGTACAAGAAAACACTTCAAAAGTGACGTTTCTGAAGAATTTTAACAGTTTTCTTGTATCTACGAACGCCAGAATGCATAAAATTGACCTAAACGTCTCCTTTTCCTATTCTGAGTCGATTCTGCATGCTTTAAGTGTGTTTGGTGGCTCAGAACCATCAAAAAACGTTGAAATATAGTTCAAATTCAATAAAAATCGACAAAAATACAGTTTCTAGCTAAAATTTGATGGTTTCGTTGCACTTTCCGAGCCCGTAGGGTATCTGATTGGCTTCAAAGTACAAGAAAACACTTCAAAAGTGACGTTTCTGAAGAATTTTAACAGTTTTCTTGTATCTACGAACGCCAGAATGCATAAAATTGACCTAAACGTCTCCTTTTCCTATTCTGAGTCGATTCTGCATGTTTTAAGTGTGTTTGGTGGCTCAGAACCATCAAAAAACGTTGAAATATAGTTCAAATTCAATAAAAATCGACAAAAATACAGTTTCTAGCTAAAATTTGATGGTTTCGTTGCACTTTCCGAGCCCGTAGGGTATCTGATTGGCTTAAAAGTACAAGAAAACACTTCAAAAGTGACGTTTCTGAAGAATTTTAACAGTTTTCTTGTATCTACGAACGCCAGAATGCATAAAATTGACCTAAACGTCTCCTTTTCCTATTCTGAGTCGATTCTGCATGCTTTAAGTGTGTTTGGTGGCTCAGAACCATCAAAAAACGTTGAAATATAGTTCAAATTCAATAAAAATCGACAAAAATACAGTTTCTAGCTAAAATTTGATGGTTTCGTTGCACTTTCCGAGCCCGTAGGGTATCTGATTGGCTTAAAAGTACAAGAAAACACTTCAAAAGTGACGTTTCTGAAGAATTTTAACAGTTTTCTTGTATCTACGAACGCCAGAATGCATAAAATTGACCTAAACGTCTCCTTTTCCTATTCTGAGTCGATTCTGCATGCTTTAAGTGTGTTTGGTGGCTCAGAACCATCAAAAAACGTTGAAATATAGTTCAAATTCAATAAAAATCGACAAAAATACAGTTTCTAGCTAAAATTTGATGGTTTCGTTGCACTTTCCGAGCCCGTAGGGTATCTGATTGGCTTAAAAGTACAAGAAAACACTTCAAAAGTGACGTTTCTGAAGAATTTTAACAGTTTTCTTGTATCTACGAACGCCAGAATGCATAAAATTGACCTAAACGTCTCCTTTTCCTATTCTGAGTCGATTCTGCATGCTTTAAATGTGTTTGGTGGCTCAGAACCATCAAAAAACGTTGAAATATAGTTCAAATTCAATAAAAATCGACAAAAATACAGTTTCTAGCTAAAATTTGATGGTTTCGTTGCACTTTCCGAGCCCGTTGGGTATCTGATTGGCTTAAAAGTACAAGAAAACACTTCAAAAGTGACGTTTCTGAAGAATTTTAACAGTTTTCTTGTATCTACGAACGCCAGAATGCATAAAATTGACCTAAACGTCTCCTTTTCCTATTCTGAGTCGATTCTGCATGCTTTAAGTGTGTTTGGTGGCTCAGAACCATCAAAAAACGTTGAAATATAGTTCAAATTAGTAGTTATATAGTGGGGCTGCTGGCTCAGGTCAAATGAGGTCAACCCGAGCTAGGAGCCCCACAACTTTTGATCGAGCGGTCATTGATCTTTTTGGTCGACAATTGACTGTTTGTGTATGAACGTGACTGACCTCGGCGTTGACCTTGCTTTGTCATCGCCTTGTGCTCGATCTATCTGACTCTATGTCCGTAGTCAGGTTGGCCGAGCGGTTTAAGGCGTCAGATTTAAGCTCTGATTCTCGAAAGAGAGCGTGGGTTCGAATCCCACACCTGACAGTTTTTTTTTTATATGCAGTTCTACAGTTTTGTTTTGCGTTTAAATGAAACACAATTTAATATTACGTCATTTATTGAGGAAATATTTCATACAACCAATTGTATAGACACTTAGCATTATTTAAAGAACAGTAACATTTTTTATTGTTAGATATATGATTATCACATGATGGGATTTCTTTAGGCAATTTCACACAGTCTTCAATTGTTTCGAGGTTCACAACTTTGGGGCAGTCTTTTCCTAGCGTTTCCATGAGATAATTTTCTTTACATTTTCCTTTTACATATAAGACCTCCACTCCATGTTCCTTGATGTATTTGAGCAAAATTTCTTTTGCAAATATCTGATCCTTGGAGCCGTCATTAAATCTCAACATGTGATGGTAACGTTCTAGATATCTGGCTTGTTTCTTGGTTTTTTCATCGAGTTCGTTGAATTGTTTGGTGGATTTGAATGTTTCATGTATTGTGTTAATTCCATCGTATATCGTAAGTTCTTTAACAATGAATTCTTGCAGAGTAAAACCTTGTACGTCAACTACAACCAACTTCATCTTGCCAATTATTTCGACTGACTGAGAAGGAAGCGACTATGCAATTGTTTTTCTATCAATCCAACTATTGTGGGTGCTATTAAATCCTAACCACTTGACATACAGTTGGTTGCCTTTCTTTTTTAAAACTTTTTCAACGAGATACACACCTGGGTGCTTAACTTTTAGTAGTTCCATTTCATAGAAGCCACCTAAAATGTTTTCACCCTTTTCATCTTTCAAAAAATATGTGATGGGATTAGTGAGATTAATTTTCCTTATTACGAAAATTTCATTTGACCAATTGGGTGTGTATCCCTTATCAAAGATTCCACGATATTTACTTATTCTTACGTTGTCACCAACTGTAAATTTTTGTTTATTGCTAACTATTTTAATGCGAGTATAAGCAGCTTTTAGAATAGCTTTCTCATTACTTTTGTTAACTTGTGAGGGTTTCATTTTTATAGTACGATGATAAGAATTATTATATTGATGTACCACATTTGGCAATAAATCTAACCATTTATAATTTCCTTGCAAACTAAATTCTTTCCACATTAAATTTTTCAATGTGCGGTTTACTCTTTCAACGATTGAGGCCTTTTTTAAACTGTAAACACTGTAATGATTAATTTTGTATTTTTTCATAAGATTTTGAAACTTTACATTATAGAATTCTTTTCCTTGATCTGTTTGTAAATTTTTGGGTAACCATACGATCTTGGATAAAATTGTTTCCATTGCAGTCGTTATTTGTTGAGAATCTTTCGATTTTACTGGAACAGCCCACACATATTTTGAGAAACAGTCAATAACAATAAGTATATATTTGTATCCTCTATTTGTCTTAGCATACGGTATCATTTCCACTAAATCTGCTTGTAATGTTTCGTTAATACCCTTAATTATCACCTTACGTCGTGTAAAATTAATTCTTACAGGTTTGTGCAGTTCTGCAACAATATCTCTTTTAATGGGAGTTGGTTCATACACCTTCTTGCGCTTCATTTTTATTGCTCTTGTGTTTATAATATGCTTTCTCGGACGTAACTAATGATTCTTCAAAATTCACAGGGCATTTTATTATCATTTCAGCGAACAAATCTGGTACATTTTCTGTTTTATTGAAGGCATATTTGAACGAGATACGGTCACCGTTACGTAATGAAAGTCCTTCCATTTCTTCTCTATTAAATATTTTGTTATTTACACAAATATTTATTTCATTGCTAGTAATATTTAATTTTGCAATTGAACCAATTTCTAAAGGAAACGTGTAGTGAGTTTCTTTAGACTTTAATATGTACGTGTTTTCGATGGTTTTAGCTGATTCGAAGTGAAATATTAGATTATAGAACATATAGTTCGAAATAGTAATCATAGCATCGTCAACTGAATCTGAAAGTTTAGTATGTTTCAGCAAATGACGTCCGAATTTATCCAGAGTCATATTAAGCAATAATTTTAGCTTCGCGTAGTTCTTCTATTATAGAAACGATTTCGTTTTGGTGACCTGAGTGGCCTGCTGTCTGGGAAGCGACTAACAACTTCAGTCTTTCAACTAATTCATTTGGATCTTCCCAATACACATAATCAACTTTATTTGCGTTTACTTCTTTAAACAATACTTGACCACCTTTCTTCGGCTTTTTATACTTCGTGAGAGTTGAGAACAATGGTCCTATAATATTTTTGTATTTCATAGAACTTGTACCCAATATTCGATCATTTTCATCGAAATTTCTTCGATATGCATTAGTTTTTTCTAGAATTTTTTTGTATATTTCTTTGTCTTCCACAGTAAAATGAATAGGCTTCTTTTTAAAAATGAGTTCATAAATTCCAGGCGTCCCTATAAATATCTCATTATCTATTTTTATATCTGGACCTACAAATTGTACCTCCTTCGAACCAATGTAAAATTTCTCTGAGAACGTGTCATGTCTTACGCCTGTTCTGTGATCAAATTTACTTTCTGTATCGTGATGCATTTCGTCAATATATTTTCTCGGTAATTCATCAAAATCATTTAAATATTCGTTGTAAACATCTGTATCAACGATGTTTTTAATATAATTTTTACTTAATTGAACAGATTTTTCAAGAACTTCATCGAAGTTGTAATTATCATTGTCTTTTTCGGGAATGTATTCGAACACATTGTTCTGTGCATCTGTTTTATTTATTGATTCCTCGAAATCTCCCTGTGACAGAATATCATATTTTGAACTAATCGGACTCATTCCTTGTTCTTTTTCGTTTTTGATTGTATCGATTCTTTTCACAAGGTTAGTAACTTTTGTAGCAATTCTTTTTTGTCTTGGTGTGAAAATTTCTTCTTGCATTGGTGTATTATTGATAGTTTTTTTGGCACGAACAGGAGATAGAATTGTATTTTCCAACTTTCGCTTTGTTGGTGTACTGTGCTCAATGTTCGATGCATTTTTTGTTTTCACATCTTGATTACTTTTTATTGCAGATTCACTTCTTCTCTCAATTAATGTTTCCAAATGTTTGGTAAGGGGTTCATACTTTTTTTCTTCATTTCTTTGAGTTGCTTTAATTAGTTCTAATTTTCTTTGTAAATCTTTTCTTTTCTTAATCAATTTCTTTTTTAAATCAAGCACATCTGATATTTTCGAATCCATGTCTCCTAAGACTTTCGAAAATACAAATAAACTGAATTAATCTATTTGAATTAAAGGCTTATATACGTATGCAACATTTCACAAACATTCTATAAAAAAAGACTAGTTTTTTTTTTTTTTTTCATATTTCAATAGTATAGATGCACATGTTTTGTTTTGTAATGATCTCTTATATGATCTTTATAATAGCAATATATACAGGGTAAGTTAGGGGTATCTGTTTCACCTCCACATTTTGGACATTTATATTTTACAGGAACTGGAATGTTGACTGTTTAAGATACTTTTATATACTGAAATTATGAAAATGGGTCAATGAAATTATCAAATCCTTTTCTAAACCTACCACTACGAATTTCGTTCTCTTTATCGACTACTAAAAATTCATAACTATTTTGCCAGCAAAATGAACACATTTCTTTAAATTTATCAAATGTGATATCAGTACCGATATGATCATCATAAATATGACGCAAGTTTAAATTATCTTGCTTAAATAAAATAATAAAATTTGCGTTGTCTCTTATTAGATGTTTAGGAATACATGTGTATGTTTGACATAAATAAAAACAATCTATATTTCTGTGTCGTCCCATGCTAAAATATTCTTTCATTAAATTTTGCTTGTCACATGCCACGTCGTCAAAAATGAAGACAGAATTAGTTTTAGCTTTGTGCGCTGGTGGTATGTTGTTATTGTCGAAATTGCTAAAACTATAAAAATTTATACCTTTAATAGGTTTTAGAAGATTTTCCAAATATTGATATTTTGGTTGGAAAAGAGATTTAGAATACACGTAGACATTTTCAAATCTTAAACCATTTGGATGTTCGATTAAACCTATCATAACATTAGTTTTTCCGCAATTAGACGGTCCGACAATTATACATCTTACTGTCGATGGTAAAAGATCTCCGTGTCTTTTATTCTCACTGTTAATTTTGATATCGTTATTGCTTATCGGCAATTTAAGGTTTTGAGGGATCAAACGCATTTCGACATCTAATTAAGAAACCGACATGTGGAGGGGTATAAATACTAAATTTTTCTACGATTCCATTAGTATTTAAGCTGATACGAAAGTTTGAGTATAAATGAAGATTACGAAGCGAACAAGGAACAGTCGTCGTAGTGAGACCTACAGAAAAACATATTGTGGACGTGGGATCGTAAATTCGGTTATTAATAAATTACCGTTTGAACTTCATATTCCGGGTTATAACTTTTGTGGACCAGGAACTAAATTAGAAAAACGATTAGCAAGAGGAGATAAAGGTCGAAATCAATTAGACGAAGCTTGCAAATTTCACGATATAGCTTACAGTGAACATAAAGATTTGGAAAATCGACATAAAGCCGATAAAGTTCTATTAGATAAAGCAAAACTTAGACTACGTTCTTCGGACGCATCTTTCGGGGAAAAAGCTGCTGCTTTAGGTGTTGCGGCTGCTATGAAAGCTAAAATAAAACTTGGTATGGGTTGTCGAATCAAAAGAAAAACTGTTAGACGTGGAAAGGCCTTGAATTTTAACGTTTTAAGAAAATCCGCCAGGCTTGCTTTAAAAAATAAGAAATTTAAGAATATGAACGATGCTGTTAAAGTGGCCATGAGAGCAGTAAAATCATCAAAAGGAAGAAAGAGAGTGAGACCTCTTCGTCACAGACGTATAATACCCATACCGAAAAGTGGTGGATTTTTACCTCTGCTACCAATATTTGCCGCTTTAGGCGCTCTGGGATCTTTAGGTGGTGGTGCAGCAGCCGTTGCAAAAGCTGTTAACGATGCTAAATCAGCCAAAGAACAGTTGAAAGAAAACCAAAGACACAATCAGAAAATGGAGTCGATAGCTGTAGGAAAGTCAGGGAGTGGATTATATTTGAAACCATATAAAAGAGGATATGGTCTTTTTTTAGCCCCATCAAAATTTCAAAAGAACTCCCGATAAATCTTCCAAAACATGCTCTCACCAACATCGACATTTGCAAATATGTAAAGCGTTTGAAAATTCCTGGCTTCAGAGGAGTTTTTATGAAAGATTCGCTTCCAAATAAAGTGCACCTTAATGAGTGTGGTATATTAAATCTAGACAATAAGGAAGGTTCTGGAACACATTGGACAGCTTATAAAAAAACTCGAAATGAAGCTATATACTTCGATAGTTATGGAGATTTGAGGCCACCTCTTGAACTGATCAAATATTTACAGAGCAACGGTTCCTGTAATATAGTATATAATCATCAAGCTTTACAGACTTTTAAAACTATTAATTGTGGACATTTATGTCTACGATTTCTATATAACTGTTACAAATAAGATTGTTCGAAGTTAGAGCGTTTTAGTTCAATTGATAGTGTCGTTGAAGCAAGTACTACGATGTCGAACGTATTTTCATTGGATGGAAACAGTTCTGTACTTTCGAGCAGATACTATCCACCAATTATCTTGGAAGATTATAACTATGCTTTAGGATTAGAAAGTTTGGTTACTTGGAATTCTTTTCCAAATATCGATAACAATAATAACAAATTTTATTTTTTTACAGCAGACAAAAAAGAGCATTATATAGAAATTCCCGAGGGTTCTTATGAGATAGAAGACATTGAGTCGTATTTAAATAAAGAAATCAAAAACTATATGGAACATTATTTTCAATACCAAACTGACGAATACGGAAATAGAATAAAGAAATTTAAAATGTCAACACCAAACTTAATAATCAGAGGAAATAATAATACATTAAAATCGGAAGTTAAATGTACCCTTGATATAAATTTTTCAAGAAAGGATTCCTTAGGAAGTTTACTAGGATTTAAGAACAACATTCTGAAAGCGCATAAAACTCATATATCAGATTTTCCAGCAAAAATTTTAAAAGTGAATGCTCTTTGCGTTTATTGTAATATAGTAACTGGTTCATATAAGAACGGAAATCCCGTTCACGTAATACATCAATTTTTTCCAACAGTACCTCCCGGTTATAAAATAGTGGAGCGACCATTAAATGTAATATATCTACCAATTAATACGAAACAAATAGATGAGATAATCGTTAAAATAACAGATCAAGAAGGAAATATTGTTAGTTTTAGAGGTGAAGAGGTGGGTGTACGTTTGCATCTTAAGAAGCTCACGTGATGGGTATTATTTTTAATGAAAATCTAAAAAACCGAAATTCGGTATATATAAATAGGACGATGAAAAGAAAATCAGTCAGTCCTTCTACAAGGATCAAACGTTTAACATTAGGGAATCGTAGATTTCTTGAATCTCTAGGATTAACGGTTTTGAAATAATATTTTGATCCAGTATAAAAAACAGCAATGAATTTTGAAATATTAAACGTAAACGAAAAAGCTGCATATGATCATTCAATTTATTATGGAGAAAGACATACACACTTGCCTTATTCTAACAGTTCATATAACTATGATGATGAAATAAGAATTCCTATTGAACATCAAGATTTATACACTTTTCCTCATTTGAGTACATTGCATATAGAGGGTAAGATTATTGTGAAAAATGAAATCGACGAAATTGTACAGAAACCAGAAATCAAATTTGTAAATAATGGCGTTCTTTTGTTGTTTAATCAAATAAGATATGAAATTGCTGGAGTCGTTGTGGATAGTATTAGAAACCCAGGGTTAGCGTCCACCATGAAAGGATATGTAACGTATAACAGTAATGAAAGCGTAGCTCTGGAGAATGCTGGATGGTTTCCTAAAAAAGATTCGAATATAATTAAAGAAAATGGAACTTTTGAAGTTTCGATTCCATTAAAAATAATTTTTGGCTTTTGCGAAGATTTCAAAAAGGCTATTTTGAATGTAAGACAAGAGCTTGTTTTAGTTCGTTCTAATACCGATGTAAATGCTTTAATTTCTTCAAATGATAAATACAAAATTAAAGTAGAACTTAGTAAAATATGCTGGAAAATGCATCACTTGTCCGTGTCCGATGCCGAAAGGATCGCCTTGATCGATATTGTAAGGAGCAACAGGGAATTGGATATTATGTTTAGAAGTAAAGAATTACATGAATTTGCGCCACCAGTTCAATCGATAACTAATACTTGGACTATTAAAACTTCCTTAGAAAAACCTCAGTACATACTTTTTGCATTGCAACAGGGAAGAAAAAATCAATTGAAGAAAAACTACAGTCAATTTGATCATTGTAATCTGAGAGATGTAAAATTGTATCTTAACGATACCATGTATCCCTACGACAACTTGAATGTTGATTTCACAAATAATCGTTATGCAATTCTCTATGATATGTTTAAAGAGTTCCAGACATCGTTCTTATCCAAAACTAGCGAGCCATTATTCGATAAGGATGAATTTAAAGAAAAGACACCCATAGTAGTAATCGACTGTTCTAAACAAACGGAAGCTTTGAAGAGAGGCCCCGTTACAATTACTTTGTGGTTTGAAACGACCTCAGGTATTCCAGCAGACACCACAGCCTACTGTCTTATTCTTCACGACCGAATGGTAAAATACATTCCTGCACAAGATGTCGTCAGAGTGTTGTGAATAATTTAATATGTTACTGTATTTAAAATTAATGTATTATGTTTGAGGGGTAAATAAAACTACATATACAACCATTTTTGTGTATTTTATTTATGACAACCAAAAATTACATCTAAAGTTTTCTTATAATCATCTAATTTAATTGAGGGCCATCTTGCTGCATCTGGTCCTTCGGTCCATCCTAATGGTAATTCAGGATTAGCTTCACCTTTGACAATGTTCTTTTTGAGCCAGGTGAAAATTCTTTTGTGCTCCTGATTTTCAGAGGGCTTAAATGTGAAGGAATCGTAATTGATTATCGTTAGAGCCTCAAAGAATGTAGTGAGTGCTTTGTGATTTGCCAAATATGCAGCTCGACACATAAATTCGTCAACACATTGCTCGATCCGTCGGTAATTTTTCTGGATATTTTCAACAGGATAGAAGATATCCCCCAGATTCTGCCAGCGATGATCACTTAATAATTTATAAATAAAAGATTTATAAACTAGTGAATTATCAAGGTAGTTGGTGGTCATTAAAAACTCCAAAGAAGCATAATTTAAATTTTCAATGTTGTCTCTTTCACATATATTTAGAAATGCATCAATATAACTGTCAAGAGATTGTTTCTTTTGTAGGAGTACACATATGTCAAGAGTAAAAAAACCAACTTCATTTTCAGCAATCCATTTAAATACTTCATCCGGTACAATAAATTCTGCTTTTTCAATAATGTAAAGGAACAAATTTAATTTTGTCCTATCATTCGCAGCGGCGCGAACATAAATTTTATACACATTTTCGGATGCACAAAATGCTTGCAAATCAACAAATTGTCTCAAGTCAGACATTGTAGTAATGTGAAATCACCAACATCGAATAAATCATCAGCTAACTTAAACTGCTTTTATATTATAATTCCCCACTCTTCACATTTCTGGTGGCGAAATATGATATCCCCAAGGTCGCGTATCCGTTGCAAATCTTGCAACAATTCTCTTATCATCATTATGGCTGAGAACTATTTTCTCCTGTTTTATTGTGTAAACAATATGATGTTTTGATTTGATGAGATTTTGGGACTTTTCGTAATTTCGGCTATTAAATAAGCATTCTTTATAATTTTCGAATGTTATTGTTTTAAGTGAAGCTTTCGTACTACCTTTGGATTTCTTAACTACCTTTTTATTAAAATCATCCTTTGCAACTCTATATGCATACATTTTCGATCTGAGACCCACAAATTCTAACATAATCTTACCGTTATTTTCATCTTTCATCAAACCTGGCACTTTTTTATTTTTTTGTTCTATACCATAAACATTATACAAATCATAGTCTGAAGTATCAAACCGATGAGAATCTTTCTTAATATATTCGTATATATCACCTACATGAAATTCGTAAATTAGACTGTCAGTGTCGGTGTAAAGCAACTTTGCATTATTGTTAAATGTTTCCTTAATATAACCATAGTGGAATTCATAGAGAAAAGTTTTAGAAATATCTAAAATACAAAAACCGACATAAATTGGTTTATTTAAAAACACCTCTAATTTACTCATTTCGATGATAGCTGAATCATCATCAAATACAACGGAACTGTGAAAATTTGGTTTAGAAATAAGAGAACGAACTCCCCATCGTCCCTCCCATTTACTGACCAATCGAATATCCCTATGTTTTCGAACATTTTCCATGCATTTACCATAAATAGCGTTAATCATTAATTTAAAAAAATCTTTTTCAAAATCGTTCTTCGCTTGCTGTCTAAGCCTTGTATTTAAGTCTATATATTCCTTTAACCACGCAGACTGTTCGAATTTAAGAACACGATGTACACATTTTATTTTCATACCAAATTTTATATACATTTTTAAATTCCTATAATGTATAACATAATTTTTCTTAGGATATAAAGTCAATAACAACTTTTTAAGTTTAGACCTTGAAATGGGAGGTATCATGTGCTCTGGAGCTAAAGGTAAATCGCTATGTATTTCATGCAAATCTACTGGATAATCCAAATCGCATTCAATAATATAACCAGTTGTGGAATTATCAGAAGTATCTAAGATATCTGAAATATTGAAATTTTCTACAAATTCAAATTTCCCATACGGTAAACATTGAGACATTGCCGCTCCGTAAAGGTTATTAACATCAAAATACATTAAATAGGTACTATCTTGTGAAGGATCATATTCGTCTTTATTCATGTACTTATTATTGGCTTTACCGTATCTATTAGAACACTGGGAAACTCCACCTCTAATACCTCTCTCGACAAAAAGGACTTTATCTATATCCGTTAAGAGTTCTAGTTTAATTTTTGTCGTTTTTAACATGGCATCAAATGTTAAGCCTGGTGCAGTATAATAATGTAAGGGATCAAGTTGATAAGTATTTAAACACGTAGTTCGAAATGCTTCGAATACGTCGGCTAGAAGAAGCACATCTGTTTTTAAATATAAATCGGAATATTCTCCTAATGTACGAATATTGAAAGTATTCCAAACTTTGATAGCGTGAGAATAATCTTCATCTTTAATATCTTGTTCGTATAAGCGGCTATAAAAATCCTTTTTTTCGGGAAGTTTTGTTTCAAGGAGTTTCTCCCAGGAATTTATATAATCATAAGGGAACACTCCTTTTCTGTTTAACAAATAAAATTCTTCCATATTATTACAATTTGTCTGAGTAATAATTTTTTGTGAATTATCTAAATTGGAAGAAAGCTTGTCTAAACTGTAGGGCATAAATCTGAAAGAATCAATAAATCGTAAACTAACTTTTGTATCATCGACAAATTTAGTAAATGAAATATATCTTTCTTTATTGATGGGAAGCAATTTAATGTCACCTTTTATTGAATTTGAAAGTTCTTTAATAAAAAAATGTGCGTCATATCCACTCATATTATGAAACACCACAGGTATAACACAAATATCTTTATAATTTAAATTACAATTCTGATGTGCAGCGCCCCTATACATTCCAGTTAAGTGATTATGATCGCGCACTTTAACGTTATTTTCTGAAAATGTTTTTTTACATATATGACATATTTGTGAGGATTCAAACTGCTCACGTTCTTGTGTAGTTAATTTTTCCATAGATATAATGTTTTGAAATTTGTTGTTACAAAAATGAGACAATTGATTTAACTCTTGAACAAACCATTGGATGCAATCTTTACCTCGATACAAACGAAATCTGGAAAGAGAATTATCATATGAACAGTGAAAATAGTATGCAACACTGTATGCAACATGTTTTTGATAAGGATTGGTTTTACAAGTAGTGGACATGTGGTCTTTTGAATAATCAAGAAGAATACTCTCGAGATCTGCGTATATAGTAAAAGGTACTTTCTCTTGATATCTATAATTTTGAAAATACAAATAATTTTCGTTTTCTGATGGCAATCTTATGGAATATTTATTAATACTCTGACATGTAGTTTTATGTTTTTGGAGTAACTCCTCTGTAGTGAAATGATTTAAACATCTTTCGCATATATAAAATTTACATTTATGGAGGGAAAGTTGCTTAGCTAAAAGAGCTGACAAATTTTTGATCCACACAAAATGATAGAGCAATTGACGATCTTCAAAGTGATCATTGTCGTTTTTTGTATTTTGTATTTGTGTTTCAGCAGGTAGCATAAGCAAATTAATTACTTTATTAGAATTTAAAAACCTTGTGCTTAAACGACAAGGTAAAACTTTTTTCTCCTCGATGCAGTACAAATTAATTGCAAGATTGTTGAGTTCTTCAAATTTTTGAATGTCTTTAATTGTGATTGGAAAGTCTAAATTATCATATTTCAACACATTTTTGAAGTGTGGATACGACGATTTTCGATGTGAATTTTTATCGGTAGGGAATAAAGCTGAAACTATTGCCCATAGAAAACAATATTCATCATCATTTTGAACATTAATTATTGCATGTTTTTTTTTAATGCAAGCTGGTGTGGACACGAAAGTTGAGTAACCAAATTTGATTGGATCATATTTATTTATGTTAATTTTCAATCCTAAAATCTCATACAACGCCCAACCGGAGTCCTTTTCCGCAAATTCTTCTAATTTCTTCATTATCTTATCAACAACGTTCTCTTCGTACCATTGCTTTAAATCTGTATATGCATCAATGTGCTGATTTTTTGTGGAGAATGTTTTAACGTCTGTTTCACCAGAGTGCGGTTTAATAAAATTTGCCGAAAAAATTACATTTACTTTTAGCATCGTGTTTTTTAGCTCTTTTCTAATTCTAAACATAAAACATTTAAAAGATTGTCGAAAAAACTGAAGAGGATCTTTAATGTGATGATTAATTATAAATCCTGTACGAATTCTTTGTTCAAAACAAGATTCTATGTCTTGCCAGGTTACGTTTGCCGTAGGTTTAAATTTGTCTCTTTTAAAATAACCTTCTCCAATTTTTAGAGACAATTGTTTTTTTTTATTTAAAAGCTTGAAGCGGTAAAATTTTAAATAAGCTAGACTTGTTTCTAAGGAATTAGCATTTTCTAAAATATTTTCTCGATGTATTTTACATCTAAGTGCTTTTCTAATTATTCTAATGCTGGTATTTATATATACTAAAAAATTTTTAATTTCTTCGATTGTTTTGATTTTACTAATATATTCATGAATTAGCTTAAGCGAGCCTTTACATATAGCCGTCACTGTTTCCTGCGGATGCATTTCTTTTTTTTTTTTTGCTGTCGAACTTGTTTATCACAGTAGAAAGAAGAGCACTATTATTTTTCTTTATTTTTCTGTGGAATACCTTCTTATTTATATGTGAACGAAATTTCCGATTGTAACTCACAACTCAACAAATTTAATAAAAATCAGCGAAAAATGAGACGCGTATTTTTGCAAGCTCAGAAAAACAACTAAATTATCAACTTCAGCGTAATTAAGAAAATGTAATCTGTAGTAAAAGTGGAGGAAAATAGCAAGAGTGGGGATTGATAATGTGTATAAATGGGAGATCACCCGCAAGAGTTATAACAGTCCTCAACAAATTGAAGATCACAGTCAGTCCTCAACACTTAAGAAAAATATATATAAACAACAAAATGGGTAAGCTTGTCTTTATTACTATTAAATAAAAATCCTAATTGTTTTTTCTTTTTTTTTTTATTTAGAGCAATTTGTCATATGCCCGTTTGACAGAAGCCATAGGCTTCTTGAGAGCCGATTGAAGCGCCATATTTTTAATTGTCATCGTGAGGCCTGGGAGCGGGAGAGATGTCTTCGTGAGGCTGCTTCCAGAGCATCCCATACGCCACCATCACCACCACCACGAGCGCCACCACCACCGCCAATAATAGAATGCCCAGACAACTGGGATAATGAAATTAGTCAAACGTACGTCCCCTCCATGAGTAGGGAGCTGCTTCTGGACAGAACGGCAATCAATAATTATAAGTCAGTTTTTAGAAGAAAATAATAAAATAATTATAGTAATTTGTTTCGGTCCGTTTATCGCTACCACCCTACCATGACTTACCACCTCTACAAGCTTGCTATTCGAGTGTGTGTATACAAGAACATAACTAGTCTAAAATGTTTCTGCCTATCAACGTGATGGTACTATTAAGTGCGCTTGTTGAAAACAACTTATATATCTATACCACGCCAAACATAACTCTTCTGTATATTCAGACGTATGAAAAGGAATGTTGGGAAAAAATGACTCCGATCAATATAATCGAAACCAGTTATCATCTCTTCTATGCGAAAAATATCACAACGCAAAATTATTTGGCTTACAAGATAAAAACAGAACAAGGAAATCGACAATTTTCTCAATGGTTAATAATCGAAAATATTAACAGTAGTAACAATTCAAAGGAAATCTTTGATTTTTGTTTAAGAAACGATCATGTGTGGTCTGCTTCACTTTTTCTCATATTCTCGATAATGACCGTAATAGTAGCATGCTGGGATTTGGCGAGCCGTTAGTGCTAATTGTGGTGGTGGTGGTGGTGGTGCTGTTGAATACATATATAGGTTACTTCGCAACAACAAAGTACTCATTCTATCCAAACAATGTTAGGCTTAAACTGCACACTTATTTTATCGACCATTTTAATACAGAAAGATTTGTATTTATTCACTGATAGCAATGTTACAGATGTACATTTACAAACTCTGGTTAGAAATAAAGAATGTACTTGTAGAAAAATGATAGAAATTAAAGATGGACATGATCAGTTAGTTATGTTTTATTCAAAAAATGTATCCGTTTCCAGCCAACTGCAGTATCAACTAGAATTTGTCTTCAAAAACAGAAGCCGATGCAAGTCACCAAATATCACCACTATTAACGATTATAGTGGATACAAAAGTTGTAGCGGTGAAAATGCTACACAATATTGTTTGGCATAACCCTGGATCTGGATATTTACTTCTGCAGGAGCAATTATTTTTGTAATTATATTTTGTGTGTTACTTTATTTAGTGTTAATATGTTTCACTCATTGTAGCAAACCCAATAATCCAACAAATGTTTGAAAATGTATGAATGTACGGATTCAATAAAACAATTATTTACATTTATTAGTTTTATTTCACATATATTCTATAATTTTTTTTTTTTCTAACAGCATCAGCACTACGATTTAACACAACAATAAATTATTTAATATTTTTCAAATTATTAGCAGCAACACAGGAATCATCGTGATCTACCACTACAGTATATGCTGACATAGCTAAATTGTTTGGTTCAAATCGTACTTCCTTTTTCGCAATTCTTTTCTTATATTTGGTGATGCGATCTTTTTTTTCAACATTGTCGAAATTCACATCTGTTAATTTCCATTCAACAAGTACTGGATTTACTCCACTTGAAAAATACATTGCCACTTTGCATATCGTTAAATCGAAAGATTTGAGAATTCTTAGTATTCTGGCTTCCAAGGAAATTTGAGGACGAGGTTCAATAAAAATAAGGTTAAATAGAAAACCTTCAAAATTCAAATAACAGCAAGGCCATTTGGATTGATAAACGTAAATAGAGATTCGGTTAGCTTGGCAGTTATCCTTAGCCCATTCTTCTATATTTTCATTTTTTTCTATATAAATATCAATGTCCGTATATGAAGAGGTTCGGTTCAATAGAAATGCGGCACATCCACCAGCCATGAATTTTCTGCACAATGGAAATTTTTGTCGTAACAAACTTTCAATTGCTTGAATGATACAACGTTTCTCTTCATTCAATGAATCTATATCAAGATCGCGAGAAACCAAAAGACTCTCTTTCAGTGGAAACATATCTGATGTGTGAACTGAACTGATAAATTTATAGAACACCAATACGTCTTATATACATGTGCTTCATCACAGTGAGGCTTGGATTGCTGAATTGCAGTTCTCACGGAAATAGTTTTTTCATGACCTTGAACTCTTAAGTTCCGTGAAGAGCACGTGTTTATGGAATTGCCGAATTGCATTTCTCACAGAAATAGGTTTTTTCATAACCTTGAACTCTTAATTTCCGAGAAAAGCACGTCTTCAAAAATTGCTGAATTGCATTTCTCTGATTTGGATCAATCTTTAAAATGTCCATATATGGACATGAAAAACTGCTGATTCGGCATTTAACCCCTCTACATTGTTTATTTTTTTGTATATTCTGCATTATTTTTCCTATATATTTAGAGTAGTTACTTATAATTGTCATTAGTTATTTTTATTCTCTCTCTGTGTGTGTGTGTGTACAGTGTCCCTGCAATAAAAATGAAATTTTCCCTGGGTTTAAAAAAACCAAAAATTAATATTCTGGAAAATATCGTCATTCAGGTAGGTTTTTTTTTTATTTTTATCTATTATATATTTGCATTATTATTGCGATTGCTTTTTCTCTTTTTAATAATAACTAAGTAATGTTTATATATTTTGTAGCCACCCAATAATAATAATTGCCGTCCATCATCACCACCACCCCCTATGAGACTTATCTCTGAGCTCTCGGAGGAGGAGATGAGTCGATTAAGATCTCCAGAGCCCAGTTCTCCACAGCCCTCATGTTCCTACCAGCAGCCGTCTCCTCTCGATATCGACTTGACGCCATCTATGTTCGATGGCGATGAGGAAAATGGTGGAAAGAACATGAAGTTATTGAGGGCGTTGTGTGAGAACATGCAGGCAACCCCTGAGGAGCAACAGCAACAACAACAACAAGAGACGAATGCAACTCTTCCTGTTCCTGATGCTGATGTACGCTCCCCATCAGTGCACCATCAGCAGCAACAGCAGGAAGAGGAGGAAGGGCAACCGATCCGCCGGACACCACCCCCGACACCTCGAACTGTGGACAGCGAGGATGAGTTCCAGTCGCCATCCACGGCACCGGAACTTCTGGCGTCTTTCCGTTCGAAGTGTCGGGAGGCCGAACGAACCCATAAAAAGAAAAGGTTCGACCTCCTGAAAAAAAAGACGAGGTGTGAAAAAAACGTCAAACAATATGAGAAAAAAGTGTGTGATTATCAAAGACTTCTTGCGGAAGCCAAAAAAGAACTCTATGATCTCAACAAAAACTTGAAAAATTGTGAAAGCAGTGCTGAAGAAGTAAAAAACTTATTAAATAGGATTAATTTTGTACAGTGAATAGTGTATATAGTGTATAGTGTATAGTGTATAGGGTATAGTATATATAGTAGTGTTTAGTGTTGTAGTGGTAGCAAATTGTTGTAGTGGTAGCAAATTGTTGTAGTGATAGAAGTAGTGGAAGCAGCAAATATATACATATATCTCTTTTTTTAATAGTGCTTTTTGATGGTTTTTGATGTTTTTTTGTTGGTTTTTGAAACTTGAAATTTTTTCTTTAATGTCTTAGTGTACTTAGTTGTGATGGTAGTAGTCATGTGACAATAAATATAAAGACAATAACCTATTTCGCTTTTTTTTTTTTTTTTTTTTTTAAGTGTTGCATGTTGGGCTTATTCGAATCCTTTTTCGATGGTCTTTTTTTCGACCTGAAAAAATTTTTACGTAGCGACCTTGAAAAAACTAAAAATGGCTCCTGTATCAAGGTTGACGTGGACAGAATCGATTTTTTTGAGCAAACTTATCCGTTCGTTCCATAAGAAGGTTTTGATGTATACAACCGATACCGTATCTCTTACCGTTTGGGCACTAGAAACTTTTGCCCTTTTCTCCCTCAATTTCAACTTTTTTCGAAATTTTTTTTGCTCAACGTGTGTCTTAATTTTTTTAGCTTTTTTCCGTTCCCTTGTACCGACATGCTACCTCTTACCCCTTAGGAGCTATAAGGTTTTTTCGTTATTACTACTAAACGGTAGATGAAAATACTTTTTTTGCTACGTAGACCTATAGACCGTTCATTCGGAAATATTTTGGTACAAAAATCTATTTTTTAAGTTTTACCGTTTGGGCGCCACAAACTTTTGCCCTTTTCACAGTCATATCAAAAGTTAGCGAAAAACCGTTGACGGCTGTCGATATTATTTGTTTTTGTCAATCTTTTCTGCCCTATACACGAACCTCCTATCTCTTACCATTTTCGAGTAACAAAAATTTTTTCTATTTAAACGGTAGATACACCTATGAGTCATGATCATTTTTACACACGATTAGATAGTACTTCATGAATATGCATTTGTTTTTGTGAAAAAACAAACTTTTCTAAATTTGGATTTTTTTTTTGAGATTTTTTTTGTTTTAATTTTTCTTTGGATTCTTTGAATTTTTTAAATTTTTTTTTTCACCAAAACTTCTAATTTACTTTCCTACTGCTCAAGGAAAACTTTTTTTCGAATTTTGACAACCTTTTTTGACAAAAATTGTTGCGCCCCAAACTCAAATTTTCACATATTTAATTATATGGACCTATCGATTATTCATCCGAAAATAATTTGACACAAAAAACAAATTTTTAACTAATTCCGTTTGGTCACCACAAACTTTTGCCCTTTTCTCCGAAATGCTAAACTCAAACTAAAAACCGTCAAGATAGGTGCATGTGTTTCGTATTTTAGAAACTTTTTTGTTCTTTGCACGAACCTCCTATCTCTTACCGTTTTCGAGTTAAACATTTTTTTTATATTTAAACAATTATTACACCCCTTACCCTCATTTATTTTTACACAAATTGTGTCATTAGTTTATAGAGATGCGTTTTTCTTTTTTTGTGAACAAACTTTCTGCTGTATGGCACCCTGAAGCGATAATTCCTTATTTTTAAATATTTCCGAATACGTCCCTGTCTAATGAGAAAATAACGTGTGGTTCCGAAGGAATCTGCTGATGCGAAAGAATATTGTTATAATGACGGACGACGACGCGTTTCGGTTTACAAATTTTAAGGTGAAAATATTCGTAATTATATCGGAAAATAAGTGGTTTTCTTGCTTTGTTGTGGACACTAAATGGTGGTTTTTGTGATATGTGTGTGTATGCATGTTTTCGAGAAAGAACGGATAATTTTACTGTCTGTTTTCGACGATGTAAGTGACATTTTTTAATTTTAAACAACACACTCTCGCCTTCCGACATTTGATATTTTATTCTAATAATTACGGACGTGTTTCGCATCATTATTTTTACGTTAGATTGATCCGTAATTATTTGTAATGTACAAGATTCCGAGTGCAAATAAGCTTAAATCAACAGAAACTTGCTTCGGACAGCTGAAATTTTATTTTAAATTATTACGGGCGTGGTTCGGTTTATTATTTGTCGTTTGGGTAAAAGTTTATGTAGTCTGGGCCTATTTTCGACCCAAAACAAATAATTTTTTTGTCTGTTATGAATAACCTAAGTGACCATTTTAAACGGAATTTTGTCGGAAGAAACACGGCTTTTATTCGTGACGGTTAATCGCAATTAAATAATTTTATATGGGACTGGTGAAAATAACACACCAAACGAAATAAACAATATTTATTACAATATAATAATATAATTTGAATTATTCCAATTTTCGAAGAAGTTATTTAACTGATTTTCTTTGTTGAATAATTTTCAATTGTGAATCTAACTTTTCGATTGTTTCTCTAAATTTTCGCTTCTTCTCCATCATTTTTTCGATTAACGGTTTTATTTGTATTTCGAAACGTTCCACATTCATTTGAAATCTTCTAACATCATATAACCAAGTATTAATTCGGTTTTCTTTATCATTTATTAAGAAAATAACAGGTATATTATCGAAGCACACACGTCTTTTATTCATGACGATTCACCATAAAATAATATTTTGTACGAGGATGGTGAAATAAAACACAGTAAGTGATTAATTATAATTTATTAAAATCATTAATTCTACAGCTTAAGATTATTAAGTCCTTTTCTTATTTCATACAACTTAATTGCTTCTTTTATGGAACGAATACGTTCCAAATGTAAATCTAATCTCCGATGCAAAGTTTTAACGATATTTAGATTATATTTCTTATTTTTCATTATCTTCATCCTTCAATGAATTCTATATTGACTGTTTGACCGATCGGTCCTTTGTTGACGAAATGCAACTTCCAGCCGTTGGCAATTTTTCTGTTCAGATCGTCGATTACTGAATCGTCGAATTTTTCAGTAAAGCGCTCGGGTAGTATTGTCCTGCAATCTTCCAGTTGCACAAATATTTTGTCCCCGTATTTTGTAGGATTTTTACTAAAACTTTTAATTAAAAACTTTTTGTTTTCTTCTAAAGTTTTTGCACTCACAAAAGCTTGTAATTGTGATTCTTTATTCAAACCAGAAATAAAAGACGACATTTTAAATTTACAATCTGTTCAACAATTGAAGGCACAATACTAAATAAATCACTGACAAGTAAATCGACGTTTATATAACCGCAAAAGAGATGGTGGGGTATTACTCGAGCCTGCTCGAGATAGGAAGGGGATCGCTGCGTCAGCTTGACCGAGCAAAAGCAAGGTCAACGCACATGTCAGCCACCTGCAGCCACAAAGAGTCAATGAACGCCCAGGTCAGTTGTCGACCAAAAAGATCAATGACCGCTCGATCAAAAGTTGTGGGGCTCCTAGCTCGGGTTGACCTCATTTGACCTGAGCCAGCAGCCCCACTATATAACTACTCAAATTCAATAAAAATCGACAAAAATACAGTTTCTAGCTAAAATTTGATGGTTTCGTTGCACTTTCCGAGCCCGTAGGGTATCTGATTGGCTTAAAAGTACAAGAAAACACTTCAAAAGTGACGTTTCTGAAGAATTTTAACAGTTTTCTTGTATCTACGAACGCCAGAATGCATAAAATTGACCTAAACGTCTCCTTTTCCTATTCTGAGTCGATTCTGCATGCTTTAAGTGTGTTTGGTGGCTCAGAACCATCAAAAAACGTTGAAATATAGTTCAAATTCAATAAAAATCGACAAAAATACAGTTTCTAGCTAAAATTTGATGGTTTCGTTGCACTTTCCGAGCCCGTAGGGTATCTGATTGGCTTAAAAGTACAAGAAAACACTTCAAAAGTGACGTTTCTGAAGAATTTTAACAGTTTTCTTGTATCTACGAACGCCAGAATGCATAAAATTGACCTAAACGTCTCCTTTTCCTATTCTGAGTCGATTCTGCATGCTTTAAGTGTGTTTGGTGGCTCAGAACCATCAAAAAACGTTGAAATATAGTTCAAATTCAATAAAAATCGACAAAAATACAGTTTCTAGCTAAAATTTTATGGTTTCGTTGCACTTTCCGAGCCCGTAGGGTATCTGATTGGCTTAAAAGTACAAGAAAACACTTCAAAAGTGACGTTTCTGAAGAATTTTAACAGTTTTCTTGGATCTACGAACGCCAGAATGCATAAAATTGACCTAAAGGTCTCCTTTTCCTATTCTGAGTCGATTCTGCATGCTTTAAGTGTGTTTGGTGGCTAAGAACCATCAAAAAACGTTGAAATATAGTTCAAATTCAATAAAAATCGACAAAAATACAGTTTCTAGCTAAAATTTGATGGTTTCGTTGCACTTTCCGAGCCCGTAGGGTATCTGATTGGCTTAAAAGTACAAGAAAACACTTCAAAAGTGACGTTTCTGAAGAATTTTAACAGTTTTCTTGTATCTACGAACGCCAGAATGCATAAAATTGACCTAAACGTCTCCTTTTCCTATTCTGAGTCGATTCTGCATGCTTTAAGTGTGTTTGGTGGCTCAGAACCATCAAAAAACGTTGAAATATAGTTCAAATTCAATAAAAATCGACAAAAATACAGTTTCTAGCTAAAATTTGATGGTTTCGTTGCACTTTCCGAGCCCGTAGGGTATCTGATTGGCTTAAAAGTACAAGAAAACGCTTCAAAAGTGACGTTTCTGAAGAATTTTAACAGTTTTCTTGTATCTACGAACGCCAGAATGCATAAAATTGACCTAAACGTCTCCTTTTCCTATTCTGAGTCGATTCTGCATGCTTTAAGTGTGTTTGGTGGCTCAGAACCATCAAAAAACGTTGAAATATAGTTCAAATTCAATAAAAATCGACAAAAATACAGTTTCTAGCTAAAATTTGATGGTTTCGTTGCACTTTCCGAGCCCGTAGGGTATCTGATTGGCTTAAAAGTACAAGAAAACACTTCAAAAGTGACGTTTCTGAAGAATTTTAACAGTTTTCTTGTATCTACGAACGCCAGAATGCATAAAATTGACCTAAACGTCTCCTTTTCCTATTCTGAGTCGATTCTGCATGCTTTAAGTGTGTTTGGTGGCTCAGAACCATCAAAAAACGTTGAAATATAGTTCAAATTCAATAAAAATCGACAAAAATACAGTTTCTAGCTAAAATTTGATGGTTTCGTTGCACTTTCCGAGCCCGTAGGGTATCTGATTGGCTTAAAAGTACAAGAAAACACTTCAAAAGTGACGTTTCTGAAGAATTTTAACAGTTTTCTTGTATCTACGAACGCCAGAATGCATAAAATTGACCTAAACGTCTCCTTTTCCTATTCTGAGTCGATTCTGCATGCTTTAAGTGTGTTTGGTGGCTCAGAACCATCAAAAAACGTTGAAATATAGTTCAAATTCAATAAAAATCGACAAAAATACAGTTTCTAGCTAAAATTTGATGGTTTCGTTGCACTTTCCGAGCCCGTAGGGTATCTGATTGGCTTAAAAGTACAAGAAAACACTTCAAAAGTGACGTTTCTGAAGAATTTTAACAGTTTTCTTGTATCTACGAACGCCAGAATGCATAAAATTGACCTAAACGTCTCCTTTTCCTATTCTGAGTCGATTCTGCATGCTTTAAGTGTGTTTGGTGGCTCAGAACCATCAAAAAACGTTGAAATATAGTTCAAATTCAATAAAAATCGACAAAAATACAGTTTCTAGCTAAAATTTGATGGTTTCGTTGCACTTTCCGAGCCCGTAGGGTATCTGATTGGCTTAAAAGTACAAGAAAACACTTCAAAAGTGACGTTTCTGAAGAATTTTAACAGTTTTCTTGTATCTACGAACGCCAGAATGCATAAAATTGACCTAAACGTCTCCTTTTCCTATTCTGAGTCGATTCTGCATGCTTTAAGTGTGTTTGGTGGCTCAGAACCATCAAAAAACGTTGAAATATAGTTTGTGGTAGCTCAGCGGTTTATTGATAATAAGCAAACAATACAAAGCAAAATATGGGTATGGGTTATCGAAGTGGTGGCAATTCTCGTCGGGGATGGTGGCGGCTCCTGGGACTCAGAGCGTCGTAGGGGATGACGGCGGCGATGTATGTAGCACAGGGCACCTGGACAGTGCGACCCTGGAGATGACGACGTCGGCGATACGGCACAGGGGACCTAGAGAGTGCGACCCTGGAGATGACGACGTCGGCGATACGGCACAGGGGACCTAGAGAGTGCGACCCTGGAGATGACGACGTCGGCGATACGGCACAGGGGACCTGGACAGTGCGACCCTGGAGATGACGACGTCGGCGATGCGGCACAGGGGACCTAGAGAGTGCGACCCTGGAGATGACGACGTCGGCGATGCGGCACAGGGGACCTAGACAGTGCGACCCTGGAGATGACGTCGTAGAAGCGGCGCAGGGGGACCGTAAAACAGTGCAGCCCTGGTGAAGATCTCGAAGCGGCGCAGGGGACCGTAAAACAGTGCAGCCCTGGTGAAGATCTCGAAGCAGCGCAGGGGACCGTAACACAGTGCAGCCCTGGTAATAATATCGAAGCGGCGCAGGGGACCGTAACACAGTGCAGCCCTGGTGATCACCAGAAGGGGACCGAGACAGTGCAGCCCTTAAGGTGGAGATGGTGGAGTTCCATCTGTGCGGTGCTCACCAGAAGGGGACCGAGACAGTGCAGCCCTTAAGGTGGAGATGGTGGAGTTCCATCTGTGCGGTGCTCACCAGAAGGGGACCGAGACAGTGCAGCCCTTAAGGTGGAGATGGTGGAGTTCCATCTGCCTGGAAAGCGTCCGAGTTGCCCTTTTATAGGCAGGGTTGAGATGCGTGGGAGTACCTGCACAATGAAGTAACTTCAGGTGGGGTGCGTTCCAGTGGGGGTGAGCTTGGTGGGGTTGATATCGGCGCTGCCGAGGACAGCGCCCTCGAGAGGGTACTAGCGGAGCGCTTTGAAAGCTCCGCTACAATCTCCCCCTCAGGACCATTAAGGCGTCCCGACTATGGTCCTGAACTTGCTTTCTGAGGCGGCCTCGTTTTCGTAGCGGGGCCACTGGCGCTGGCGTAGGTGTAGTGCTCCCGTGAAACGGAGTATGGTAGAAACCTAGGGATGCTTGGGGATGCTGTGCGTCGTATACCTTATGACTCGTGGGTCCTTGTGGGCGCCTAATGAAATAAGGGCCCTCGTATTTAGGAGCAATTTGGGCGCTGACTCCTTTTCGAGCGTTGATTCGTGGATGGGTTACTACCAGTACTTGATCTCGGGGTTGGTACTCGTGTGCGGGTCTTCGCGACTGGACGGTGTACTTTCTTTCGGTGCTCGTGAACAAGCGGCTACCGTATTTTACAGGGAGTTCGTTGGTGGCCTCCCCCTGGAGTGGAGCTACTCCTCGTACGTAGCTGCTATCTGTCGTTAGCACAAAGGGTTTCCTCATCTTCCTCCGCCCTTTACGCCGGGACTTCTTTTCTTTGCGGAAGGTCCGTCCTTTCTCTGCTGGAAGTTGCAAAGAGGAGAACGTGATGCGCAGAATTTCGGGGAATTTCTCATTCCCAATGGCGGAGTGTGCGTCAGCCCCCATGTATTCCATCGCGGAAAAATGTCGGGCTGGTGATGGTGCGGAGAAGGTCCGGATGTCATCGATTTGCATCGGTACGGTGAGTGGCGGTACCTGCATATCTCGGAGGATTTCTTGTGAGCGATCTATGGTGGGTTGCGCTCTAGAATTTATCCTCGCTGCACAGAGGTTTGTCCGTCCTGTTTGTGGGTTACAGTTTGGACAGTTCCGGCGGAAGACGCCGGGACGTTGGCATCCATAACATCTAACGGTTTCTTGGTCATTGGCCGGTCGTCGCTGATCCTGTGTTTTTCTCCTGCAATTTTGTGTTTCGTGGCCGAAGTTCTTACAGAAATCGCACCTGGGTCGTGGTCTTCGGTCATTTCTTGGGAATTCTTGCCGTCCGGATGTTTGGCCGTTCGCTGGGGGCTCTGGTGCGTGGTTTCTATGTCTTCTTGTTTCTCGCTCGTTCTCCTCAACGATTCGGGACTTATCGAGAAGTTCGGCGAAGGACCTGCAGTCGGACCTGGCGATTTTATCCCGAATATGGTATCGCAGCAAACCGTAGATTATGTCTAACTGCCATTCCTCATCCAAGTCTCGTGTCATTTGTGCCAGTCGTTCTCGTTGGATGGTTATGAACTTATCGGTTGGCGTCTTTTCGTCCTGGGGATTATTAAAAATGTCCAAAAAAAGGCGATGGTTAGGTCGTCTGGGGGCAAAAGCTTCTCGTAGGAGTTCCGTCGCTTCTCTCCATGTGTGAATTTGATTTTTCACGCCATTCCACCACTGGTTGGCTTCTCCAGTCAATAGTAGGGGTAGGCCGGCTATGGCGTCTTCGTCCGTAATATTTTCCATATCCTTGTATAAAGTCGTAGCCGTAATAAATTCCGTTACCGCACCGTGAGCGCGCTTTCCATCAAAACGGGCCTGGCAGTGGGTAAAGTGGCGGTTCCTGACCACTTGCGGTTGTGGGACAACTTGAACCCTATCCAAGAGCTGCTGGAACTGCTCCGGTGTCATCTGTATAGCCGCCATTGTGGAGTTACGGGGACTTCTTCGGACTGGGAGTGATGCCGTTCTTTTCTGTCGTGGAATCTTGCCTTCTTCGAGTCTAAGTTGGGCGATAGATTTGTAGAATTTTGCCTCCTTCGAGCCACTAAGTTGGGCGCCAGTTTGTGGTATCCTTCCTTGTTCGAGGCCCCACGTTAGGGCGACAGATTGTGGTAGCTCAGCGGTTTATTGATAATAAGCAAACAATACAAAGCAAAATATGGGTATGGGTTATCGAAGTGGTGGCAATTCTCGTCGGGGATGGTGGCGGCTCCTGGGACTCAGAGCGTCGTAGGGGATGACGGCGGCGATGTATGTAGCACAGGGCACCTGGACAGTGCGACCCTGGAGATGACGACGTCGGCGATACGGCACAGGGGACCTAGAGAGTGCGACCCTGGAGATGACGACGTCGGCGATACGGCACAGGGGACCTAGAGAGTGCGACCCTGGAGATGACGACGTCGGCGATACGGCACAGGGGACCTGGACAGTGCGACCCTGGAGATGACGACGTCGGCGATGCGGCACAGGGGACCTAGAGAGTGCGACCCTGGAGATGACGACGTCGGCGATGCGGCACAGGGGACCTAGACAGTGCGACCCTGGAGATGACGTCGTAGAAGCGGCGCAGGGGGACCGTAAAACAGTGCAGAATCGACTCAGAATAGGAAAAGGAGACGTTTAGGTCAATTTTATGCATTATGGCGTTCGTAGATACAAGAAAACTGTTAAAATTCTTCAGAAACGTCACTTTTGAAGTGTTTTCTTGTACTTTTAAGCCAATCAGATACCCTACGGGCTCGGAAAGTGCAACGAAACCATCAAATTTTAGCTAGAAACTGTATTTTTGTCGATTTTTATTGAATTTGAACTATATTTCAACGTTTTTTGATGGTTCTGAGCCACCAAACACACTTAAAGCATGCAGAATCGACTCAGAATAGGAAAAGGAGACGTTTAGGTCAATTTTATGCATTCTGGCGTTAGTAGATACAAGAAAACTGTTAAAATTCTTCAGAAACGTCACTTTTGAAGTGTTTTCTTGTACTTTTAAGCCAATCAGATACCCTACGGGCTCGGAAAGTGCAACGAAACCATCAAATTTTAGCTAGAAACTGTATTTTTGTCGATTTTTATTGAATTTGAACTATATTTCAACGTTTTTTGATGGTTCTGAGCCACCAAACACACTTAAAGCATGCAGAATCGACTCAGAATAGGAAAAGGAGATGTTTAGGTCAATTTTATGCATTCTGGCGTTCGTAGATACAAGAAAACTGTTAAAATTCTTCAGAAACGTCACTTTTGAAGTGTTTTCTTGTACTTTTAAGCCAATCAGATACCCAACGGGCTCGGAAAGTGCAACGAAACCATCAAATTTTAGCTAGAAACTGTATTTTTGTCGATTTTTATTGAATTTGAACTATATTTCAACGTTTTTTGATGGTTCTGAGCCACCAAACACACTTAAAGCATGCAGAATCGACTCAGAATAGGAAAAGGAGACGTTTAGGTCAATTTTATGCATTCTGGCGTTCGTAGATACAAGAAAACTGTTAAAATTCTTCAGAAACGTCACTTTTGAAGTGTTTTCTTGTACTTTTAAGCCAATCAGATACCCTACGGGCTCGGAAAGTGCAACGAAACCATCAAATTTTAGCTAGAAACTGTATTTTTGTCGATTTTTATTGAATTTGAACTATATTTCAACGTTTTTTGATGGTTCTGAGCCACCAAACACACTTAAAGCATGCAGAATCGACTCAGAATAGGAAGAGGAGACGTTTAGGTCAATTTTATGCATTCTGGCGTTCGTAGATACAAGAAAACTGTTAAAATTCTTCAGAAACGTCACTTTTGAAGTGTTTTCTTGTACTTTTAAGCCAATCAGATACCCTACGGGCTCGGAAAGTGCAACGAAACCATCAAATTTTAGCTAGAAACTGTATTTTTGTCGATTTTTATTGAATTTGAACTATATTTCAACGTTTTTTGATGGTTCTGAGCCACCAAACACACTTAAAGCATGCAGAATCGACTCAGAATAGGAAAAGGAGACGTTTAGGTCAATTTTATGCATTCTGGCGTTCGTAGATACAAGAAAACTGTTAAAATTCTTCAGAAACGTCACTTTTGAAGTGTTTTCTTGTACTTTTAAGCCAATCAGATACCCTACGGGCTCGGAAAGTGCAACGAAACCATCAAATTTTAGCTAGAAACTGTATTTTTGTCGATTTTTATTGAATTTGAACTATATTTCAAAGTTTTTTGATGGTTCTGAGCCACCAAACACACTTAAAGCATGCAGAATCGACTCAGAATAGGAAAAGGAGACGTTTAGGTCAATTTTATGCATTCTGGCGTTCGTAGATACAAGAAAACTGTTAAAATTCTTCAGAAACGTCACTTTTCAAGTGTTTTCTTGTACTTTTAAGCCAATCAGATACCCTACGGGCTCTTAAAGTGCAACGAAACCATCAAATTTTAGCTAGAAACTGTATTTTTGCCGATTTTTATTGAATTTGAACTATATTTCAACGTTTTTTGATGGTTCTGAGCCACCAAACACACTTAAAGCATGCAGAATCGACTCAGAATAGGAAAAGGAGACGTTTAGGTCAATTTTATGCATTCTGGCGTTCGTAGATACAAGAAAACTGTTAAAATTCTTCAGAAACGTCACTTTTGAAGTGTTTTCTTGTACTTTTAAGCCAATCAGTTACCCTACGGACTCGGAAAGTGCAACGAAACCATCAAATTTTAGCTAGAAACTGTATTTTTGTCGATTTTTATTGAATTTGAACTATATTTCAACGTTTTTTGATGGTTCTGAGCCACCAAACACACTTAAAGCATGCAGAATCGACTCAGAATAGGAAAAGGAGACGTTTAGGTCAATTTTATGCATTCTGGCGTTCGTAGATACAAGAAAACTGTTAAAATTCTTCAGAAACGTCACTTTTGAAGTGTTTTCTTGTACTTTTAAGCCAATCAGATACCCTACGGGCTCGGAAAGTGCAACGAAACCATCAAATTTTAGCTAGAAACTGTATTTTTGTCGATTTTTATTGAATTTGAACTATATTTCAACGTTTTTTGATGGTTCTGAGCCACCAAACACACTTAAAGCATGCAGAATCGACTCAGAATAGGAAAAGGAGACGTTTAGGTCAATTTTATGCATTCTGGCGTTCGTAGATACAAGAAAACTGTTAAAATTCTTCAGAAACGTCACTTTTGAAGTGTTTTCTTGTACTTTTAAGCCAATCAGATACCCTACGGGCTCGGAAAGTGCAACGAAACCATCAAATTTTAGCTAGAAACTGTATTTTTGTCGATTTTTATTGAATTTGAACTATATTTCAACGTTTTTTGATGGTTCTGAGCCACCAAACACACTTAAAGCATGCAGAATCGACTCAGAATAGGAAAAGGAGACGTTTAGGTCAATTTTATGCATTCTGGCGTTCGTAGATACAAGAAAACTGTTAAAATTCTTCAGAAACGTCACTTTTGAAGTGTTTTCTTGTACTTTTAAGCCAATCAGATACCCTACGGGCTCGGAAAGTGCAACGAAACCATCAAATTTTAGCTAGAAACTGTATTTTTGTCGATTTTTATTGAATTTGAACTATATTTCAACGTTTTTTTATGGTTCTGAGCCACCAAACACACTTAAAGCATGCAGAATCGACTCAGAATAGGAAAAGGAGACGTTTAGGTCAATTTTATGCATTCTGGCGTTCGTAGATACAAGAAAACTGTTAAAATTCTTCAGAAACGTCACTTTTGAAGTGTTTTCTTGTACTTTTAAGCCAATCAGATACCCTACGTGCTCGGAAAGTGCAACGAAACCATCAAATTTTAGCTAGAAACTGTATTTTTGTCGATTTTTATTGAATTTGAACTATATTTCAACGTTTTTTGATGGTTCTGAGCCACCAAACACACTTAAAGCATGCAGAATCGACTCAGAATAGGAAAAGGAGACGTTTAGGTCAATTTTATGCATTCTGGCGTTCGTAGATACAAGAAAACTGTTAAAATTCTTCAGAAACGTCACTTTTGAAGTGTTTTCTTGTACTTTTAAGCCAATCAGATACCCAACGGGCTCGGAAAGTGCAACGAAACCATCAAATTTTAGCTAGAAACTGTATTTTTGTCGATTTTTATTGAATTTGAACTATATTTCAACGTTTTTTGATGGTTCTGAGCCACCAAACACACTTAAAGCATGCAGAATCGACTCAGAATAGGAAAAGGAGACGTTTAGGTCAATTTTATGCATTCTGGCGTTCGTAGATACAAGAAAACTGTTAAAATTCTTCAGAAACGTCACTTTTGAAGTGTTTTCTTGTACTTTTAAGCCAATCAGATACCCTACGGGCTCGGAAAGTGCAACGAAACCATCAAATTTTAGCTAGAAACTGTATTTTTGTCGATTTTTATTGAATTTGAACTATATTTCAACGTTTTTTGATGGTTCTGAGCCACCAAACACACTTAAAGCATGCAGAATCGACTCAGAATAGGAAAAGGAGACGTTTAGGTCAATTTTATGCATTCTGGCGTTCGTAGATACAAGAAAACTGTTAAAATTCTTCAGAAACGTCACTTTTGAAGTGTTTTCTTGTACTTTTAAGCCAATCAGATACCCTACGGGCTCGGAAATTGCAACGAAACCATCAAATTTTAGCTAGAAACTGTATTTTTGTCGATTTTTATTGAATTTGAACTATATTTCAACGTTTTTTGATGGTTCTGAGCCACCAAACACACTTAAAGCATGCAGAATCGACTCAGAATAGGAAAAGGAGACGTTTAGGTCAATTTTATGCATTCTGGCGTTCGTAGATACAAGAAAACTGTTAAAATTCTTCAGAAACGTCACTTTTGAAGTGTTTTCTTGTACTTTTAAGCCAATCAGATACCCTACGGGCTCGGAAAGTGCAACGAAACCATCAAATTTTAGCTAGAAACTGTATTTTTGTCGATTTTTATTGAATTTGAACTATATTTCAACGTTTTTTGATGGTTCTGAGCCACCAAACACACTTAAAGCATGCAGAATCGACTCAGAATAGGAAAAGGAGACGTTTAGGTCAATTTTATGCATTCTGGCGTTCGTAGATACAAGAAAACTGTTAAAATTCTTCAGAAACGTCACTTTTGAAGTGTTTTCTTGTACTTTTAAGCCAATCAGATACCCTACGGGCTCGGAAAGTGCAACGAAACCATCAAATTTTAGCTAGAAACTGTATTTTTGTCGATTTTTATTGAATTTGAACTATATTTCAACGTTTTTTGATGGTTCTGAGCCACCAAACACACTTAAAGCATGCAGAATCGACTCAGAATAGGAAAAGGAGACGTTTAGGTCAATTTTATGCATTCTGGCGTTCGTAGATACAAGAAAACTGTTAAAATTCTTCAGAAACTTCACTTTTGAAGTGTTTTCTTGTACTCTTAAGCCAATCAGATACCCTACGGGCTCGGAAAGTGCAACGAAACCATCAAATTTTAGCTAGAAACTGTATTTTTGTCGATTTTTATTGAATTTGAACTATATTTCAACGTTTTTTGATGGTTCTGAGCCACCAAACACACTTAAAGCATGCAGAATCGACTCAGAATAGGAAAAGGAGACGTTTAGGTCAATTTTATGCATTCTGGCGTTCGTAGATACAAGAAAACTGTTAAAATTCTTCAGAAACGTCACTTTTGAAGTGGTTTCTTGTACTTTTAAGCCAATCAGATACCCAACGGGCTCGGAAAGTGCAACGAAACCATCAAATTTTAGCTAGAAACTGTATTTTTGTCGATTTTTATTGAATTTGAACTATATTTCAACGTTTTTTGATGGTTCTGAGCCACCAAACACACTTAAAGCATGCAGAATCGACTCAGAATAGGAAAAGGAGACGTTTAGGTCAATTTTATGCATTCTGGCGTTCGTAGATACAAGAAAACTGTTAAAATTCTTCAGAAACGTCACTTTTGAAGTGTTTTCTTGTAATTTTAAGCCAATCAGATACCCTACGGGCTCGGAAAGTGCAACGAAACCATCAAATTTTAGCTAGAAACTGTATTTTTGTCGATTTTTATTGAATTTGAACTATATTTCAACGTTTTTTGATGGTTCTGAGCCACCAAACACACTTAAAGCATGCAGAATCGACTCAGAATAGGAAAAGGAGACGTTTAGGTCAATTTTATGCATTCTGGCGTTCGTAGATACAAGAAACTGTTAAAATTCTTCAGAAACGTCACTTTTGAAGTGTTTTCTTGTACTTTTAAGCCAATCAGATACCCTACGGGCTCGGAAAGTGCAACGAAACCATCAAATTTTAGCTAGAAACTGTATTTTTGTCGATTTTTATTGAATTTGAACTATATTTCAACGTTTTTTGATGGTGCTGAGCCACCAAACACACTTAAAGCATGCAGAATCGACTCAGAATAGGAAAAGGAGACGTTTAGGTCAATTTTATGCATTCTGGCGTTCGTAGATACAAGAAAACTGTTAAAATTCTTCAGAAACGTCACTTTTGAAGTGTTTTCTTGTACTTTTAAGCCAATCAGATACCCGACGGGCTCGGAAAGTGCAACGAAACCATCAAATTTTAGATAGAAACTGTATTTTTTCGATTTTTATTGAATTTGAACTATATTTCAACGTTTTTTGATGGTTCTGAGCCACCAAACACACTTAAAGCATGCAGAATCGACTCAGAATAGGAAAAGGAGACGTTTAGCTCAATTTTATGCATTCTGGCGTTCGTAGATACAAGAAAACTGTTAAAATTCTTCAGAAACGTCACTTTTGAAGTGTTTTCTTGTACTTTTAAGCCAATCAGATACCCTACGGGCTCGGAAAGTGCAACGAAACCATCAAATTTTAGCTAGAAACGGTATTTTTGTCGATTTTTATTGAATTTGAACTATATTTCAACGTTTTTTGATGGTTCTGAGCCACCAAACACACTTAAAGCATGCAGAATCGACTCAGAATAGGAAAAGGAGACGTTTAGGTCAATTTTATGCATTCTGGCGTTCGTAGATACAAGAAAACTGTTAAAATTCTTCAGAAACGTCACTTTTGAAGTGTTTTCTTGTACTTTTAAGCCAATCAGATACCCTACGGGCTCGGAAAGTGCAACGAAACCATCAAATTTTAGCTAGAAACTGTATTTTTGTCGATTTTTATTGAATTTGAACTATATTTCAACGTTTTTTGATGGTTCTGAGCCACCAAACACACTTAAAGCATGCAGAATCGACTCAGAATAGGAAAAAGAGACGTTTAGGTCAATTTTATGCATTCTGGCGTTCGTAGATACAAGAAAACTGTTAAAATTCTTCCGAAACGTCACTTTTGAAGTGTTTTCTTGTACTTTTAAGCCAATCAGATACCCTACGGGCTCGGAAAGTGCAACGAAACCATCAAATTTTAGCTAGAAACTGTATTTTTGTCGATTTTTATTGAATTTGAACTATATTTCAACGTTTTTTGATGGTTCTGAGCCACCACACACACTTAAAGCATGCAGAATAGACTCAGAATAGGAAAAGGAGACGTTTAGGTCAATTTTATGCATTCTGGCGTTCGTAGATACAAGAAAACTGTTAAAATTCTTCAGAAACGTCACTTTTGAAGTGTTTTCTTGTACTTTTAAGCCAATCAGATACCCTACGGGCTCGGAAAGTGCAACGAAACCATCAAATTTTAGCTAGAAACTGTATTTTTGTCGATTTTTATTGAGTTTGAACTATATTTCAACGTTTTTTGATGGTTCTGAGCCACCAAACACACTTAAAGCATGCAGAATCGACTCAGAATAGGAAAAGGAGACGTTTAGGTCAATTTTATGCATTCTGGCGTTCGTAGATACAAGAAAACTGTTAAAATTCTTCAGAAACGTCACTTTTGAAGTGTTTTCTTGTAATTTTAAGCCAATCAGATACCCTACGGGCTCGGAAAGTGCAACGAAACCATCAAATTTTAGCTAGAAACTGTATTTTTGTCGATTTTTATTGAATTTGAACTATATTTCAACGTTTTTTGATGGTTCTGAGCCACCAAACACACTTAAAGCATGCAGAATCGACTCAGAATAGGAAAAGGAGACGTTTAGGTCAATTTTATGCATTCTGGCGTTCGTAGATACAAGAAACTGTTAAAATTCTTCAGAAACGTCACTTTTGAAGTGTTTTCTTGTACTTTTAAGCCAATCAGATACCCTACGGGCTCGGAAAGTGCAACGAAACCATCAAATTTTAGCTAGAAACTGTATTTTTGTCGATTTTTATTGAATTTGAACTATATTTCAACGTTTTTTGATGGTGCTGAGCCACCAAACACACTTAAAGCATGCAGAATCGACTCAGAATAGGAAAAGGAGACGTTTAGGTCAATTTTATGCATTCTGGCGTTCGTAGATACAAGAAAACTGTTAAAATTCTTCAGAAACGTCACTTTTGAAGTGTTTTCTTGTACTTTTAAGCCAATCAGATACCCGACGGGCTCGGAAAGTGCAACGAAACCATCAAATTTTAGCTAGAAACTGTATTTTTGTCGATTTTTATTGAATTTGAACTATATTTCAACGTTTTTTGATGGTTCTGAGCCACCAAACACACTTAAAGCATGCAGAATCGACTCAGAATAGGAAAAGGAGACGTTTAGGTCAATTTTATGCATTCTGGCGTTCGTAGATACAAGAAAACTGTTAAAATTCTTCAGAAACGTCACTTTTGAAGTGTTTTCTTGTACTTTTAAGCCAATCAGATACCCTACGGGCTCGGAAAGTGCAACGAAACCATCAAATTTTAGCTAGAAACGGTATTTTTGTCGATTTTTATTGAATTTGAACTATATTTCAACGTTTTTTGATGGTTCTGAGCCACCAAACACACTTAAAGCATGCAGAATCGACTCAGAATAGGAAAAGGAGACGTTTAGGTCAATTTTATGCATTCTGGCGTTCGTAGATACAAGAAAACTGTTAAAATTCTTCAGAAACGTCACTTTTGAAGTGTTTTCTTGTACTTTTAAGCCAATCAGATACCCTACGGGCTCGGAAAGTGCAACGAAACCATCAAATTTTAGCTAGAAACTGTATTTTTGTCGATTTTTATTGAATTTGAACTATATTTCAACGTTTTTTGATGGTTCTGAGCCACCAAACACACTTAAACATGCAGAATCGACTCAGAATAGGAAAAGGAGACGTTTAGGTCAATTTTATGCATTCTGGCGTTCGTAGATACAAGAAAACTGTTAAAATTCTTCAGAAACGTCACTTTTGAAGTGTTTTCTTGTACTTTTAAGCCAATCAGATACCCTACGTAATGTGACTCGATCTTGAAATGTGTGGCAATTAGTAACTTTTATGAAATAGAAATATATCTGTGTCCTTGTTATGCTCCGTCTTTTCGACAGCAGGTATTTTTTGCTTCCAGTATGGCGATCCTGTTACTGTCATTTGGCCGTCAATTGCCTTGGTGGTAACACGTCTTCCACGACTGTTTGCTGGTTACCGGTGACACTTTCTCGTTGAATAGGGCTGTAGTTACTTTGGGACTGGAATAGTGTTCTTTCCGGTCCGTTAACTCAATAATTCTAGTACAGTCTGTCGTAACCTCAAATCGTAAACACATCAACCTTTCGTTGACAGATAGCGAAAATTACTAGCCTCGCGCTATCTTTGTTTAACACATAGGTTAGGTTCCTCTCTGTCGAATTCCGACCACAGGCAGTTTGCCGTACTTTCTAAAAGTAATAGTAGATCTAGTGACTTTAACCCTACGGGCTCGGAAAGTGCAACGAAACCATCAAATTTTAGCTAGAAACTGTATTTTTGTCGATTTTTATTGAATTTGAACTATATTTCAACGTTTTTTGATGGTTCTGAGCCACCAAACACACTTAAAGCATGCAGAATCGACTCAGAATAGGAAAAGGAGACGTTTAGGTCAATTTTATGCATTCTGGCGTTCGTAGATACAAGAAAACTGTTAAAATTCTTCAGAAACGTCACTTTTGAAGTGTTTTCTTGTACTTTTAAGCCAATCAGATACCCTACGGGCTCGGAAAGTGCAACGAA
Organism: Zophobas morio; assembly: GCF_036711695.1. Taxonomy (NCBI): domain Eukaryota; kingdom Metazoa; phylum Arthropoda; class Insecta; order Coleoptera; family Tenebrionidae; genus Zophobas; species Zophobas morio. Next base: position 90,557 of record NW_026972196.1, on the reverse strand, counting down.
ACCATCAAATTTTAGCTAGAAACTGTATTTTTGTCGATTTTTATTGAATTTGAACTATATTTCAACGTTTTTTGATGGTTCTGAGCCACAAAACACACTTAAAGCATGCAGAATCGACTCAGAATAGGAAAAGGAGACGTTTAGGTCAATTTTATGCATTCTGGCGTTCGTAGATACAAGAAAACTGTTAAAATTCTTCAGAAACGTCACTTTTGAAGTGTTTTCTTGTACTTTTAAGCCAATCAGATACCCTACGGGCTCGGAAAGTGCAACGAAACCATCAAATTTTAGCTAGAAACTGTATTTTTGTCGATTTTTATTGAATTTGAACTATATTTCAAGGTTTTTTGATGGTTCTGAGCCACCAAACACACTTAAAGCATGCAGAATCGACTCAGAATAGGAAAAGGAGACGTTTAGGTCAATTTTATGCATTCTGGCGTTCGTAGATACAAGAAAACTGTTAAAATTCTTCAGAAACGTCACTTTTGAAGTGTTTTCTTGTACTTTTAAGCCAATCAGATACCCTACGGGCTCGGAAAGTGCAACGAAACCATCAAATTTTAGCTAGAAACTGTATTTTTGTCGATTTTTATTGAATTTGAACTATATTTCAACGTTTTTTGATGGTTCTGAGCCACCAAACACACTTAAAGCATGCAGAATCGACTCAGAATAGGAAAAGGAGACGTTTAGGTCAATTTTATGCATTCTGGCGTTCGTAGATACAAGAAAACTGTTAAAATTCTTCAGAAACGTCACTTTTGAAGTGTTTTCTTGTACTTTTAAGCCAATCAGATACCCTACGGGCTCGGAAAGTGCAACGAAACCATCAAATTTTAGCTAGAAACTGTATTTTTGTCGATTTTTATTGAATTTGAACTATATTTCAACGTTTTTTGATGGTTCTGAGCCACCAAACACACTTAAAGCATGCAGAATCGACTCAGAATAGGAAAAGGAGACGTTTAGGTCAATTTTATGCATTCTGGCGTTCGTAGATACAAGAAAACTGTTAAAATTCTTCAGAAACGTCACTTTTGAAGTGTTTTCTTGTACTTTTAAGCCAATCAGATACCCTACGGGCTCGGAAAGTGCAACGAAACCATCAAATTTTAGCTAGAAACTGTATTTTTGTCGATTTTTATTGAATTTGAACTATATTTCAACGTTTTTTGATGGTTCTGAGCCACCAAACACACTTAAAGCATGCAGAATCGACTCAGAATAGGAAAAGGAGACGTTTAGGTCAATTTTATGCATTCTGGCGTTCGTAGATACAAGAAAACTGTTAAAATTCTTCAGAAACGTCACTTTTGAAGTGTTTTCTTGTACTTTTAAGCCAATGAGATACCCTACGGGCTCGGAAAGTGCAACGAAACCATCAAATTTTAGCTAGAAACTGTATTTTTGTCGATTTTTATTGAATTTGAACTATATTTCAACGTTTTTTGATGGTTCTGAGCCACCAAACACACTTAAAGCATGCAGAATCGACTCAGAATAGGAAAAGGAGACGTTTAGGTCAATTTTATGCATTCTGGCGTTCGTAGATACAAGAAAACTGTTAAAATTCTTCAGAAACGTCACTTTTGAAGTGTTTTCTTGTACTTTTAAGCCAATCAGATACCCTACGGGCTCGGAAAGTGCAACGAAACCATCAAATTTTAGCTAGAAACTGTATTTTTGTCGATTTTTATTGAATTTGAACTATATTTCAACGTTTTTTGATGGTTCTGAGCCACCAAACACACTTAAAGCATGCAGAATCGACTCAGAATAGGAAAAGGAGACGTTTAGGTCAATTTTATGCATTCTGGCGTTCGTAGATAAAAGAAAACTGTTAAAATTCTTCAGAAACGTCACTTTTGAAGTGTTTTCTTGTACTTTTAAGCCAATCAGATACCCTACGGGCTCGGAAAGTGCAACGAAACCATCAAATTTTAGCTAGAAACTGTATTTTTGTCGATTTTTATTGAATTTGAACTATATTTCAACGTTTTTTGATGGTTCTGAGCCACCAAACACACTTAAAGCATGCAGAATCGACTCAGAATAGGAAAAGGAGACGTTTAGGTCAATTTTATGCATTCTGGCGTTCGTAGATACAAGAAAACTGTTAAAATTCTTCAGAAACGTCACTTTTGAAGTGTTTTCTTGTACTTTTAAGCCAATCAGATACCCTACGGGCTCGGAAAGTGCAACGAAACCATCAAATTTTAGCTAGAAACTGTATTTTTGTCGATTTTTATTGAATTTGAACTATATTTCAACGTTTTTTGATGGTTCTGAGCCACCAAACACACTTAAAGCATGCAGAATCGACTCAGAATAGGAAAAGGAGACGTTTAGGTCAATTTTATGCATTCTGGCGTTCGTAGATACAAGAAAACTGTTAAAATTCTTCAGAAACGTCACTTTTGAAGTGTTTTCTTGTACTTTTAAGCCAATCAGATACCCTACGGGCTCGGAAAGTGCAACGAAACCATCAAATTTTAGCTAGAAACTGTATTTTTGTCGATTTTTATTGAATTTGAACTATATTTCAACGTTTTTTGATGGTTCTGAGCCACCAAACACACTTAAAGCATGCAGAATCGACTCAGAATAGGAAAAGGAGACGTTTAGGTCAATTTTATGCATTCTGGCGTTCGTAGATACAAGAAAACTGTTAAAATTCTTCAGAAACGTCACTTTTGAAGTGTTTTCTTGTACTTTTAAGCCAATCAGATACCCTACGGGCTCGGAAAGTGCAACGAAACCATCAAATTTTAGCTAGAAACTGTATTTTTGTCGATTTTTATTGAATTTGAACTATATTTCAACGTTTTTTGATGGTTCTGAGCCACCAAACACACTTAAAGCATGCAGAATCGACTCAGAATAGGAAAAGGAGACGTTTAGGTCAATTTTATGCATTCTGGCGTTCGTAGATACAAGAAAACTGTTAAAATTCTTCAGAAACGTCACTTTTGAAGTGTTTTCTTGTACTTTTAAGCCAATCAGATACCCTACGGGCTCGGAAAGTGCAACGAAACCATCAAATTTTAGCTAGAAACTGTATTTTTGTCGATTTTTATTGAATTTGAACTATATTTCAACGTTTTTTGATGGTTCTGAGCCACCAAACACACTTAAAGCATGCAGAATCGACTCAGAATAGGAAAAGGAGACGTTTAGGTCAATTTTATGCATTCTGGCGTTCGTAGATACAAGAAAACTGTTAAAATTCTTCAGAAACGTCACTTTTGAAGTGTTTTCTTGTACTTTTAAGCCAATCAGATACCCTACGGGCTCGGAAAGTGCAACGAAACCATCAAATTTTAGCTAGAAACTGTATTTTTGTCGATTTTTATTGAATTTGAACTATATTTCAACGTTTTTTGATGGTTCTGAGCCACCAAACACACTTAAAGCATGCAGAATCGACTCAGAATAGGAAAAGGAGACGTTTAGGTCAATTTTATGCATTCTGGCGTTCGTAGATAAAAGAAAACTGTTAAAATTCTTCAGAAACGTCACTTTTGAAGTGTTTTCTTGTACTTTTAAGCCAATCAGATACCCTACGGGCTCGGAAAGTGCAACGAAACCATCAAATTTTAGCTAGAAACTGTATTTTTGTCGATTTTTATTGAATTTGAACTATATTTCAACGTTTTTTGATGGTTCTGAGCCACCAAACACACTTCGTAGATACAAGAAAACTGTTAAAATTCTTCAGAAACGTCACTTTTGAAGTGTTTTCTTGTACTTTTAAGCCAATCAGATACCCTACGGGCTCGGAAAGTGCAACGAAACCATCAAATTTTAGCTAGAAACTGTATTTTTGTCGATTTTTATTGAATTTGAACTATATTTCAACGTTTTTTGATGGTTCTGAGCCACCAAACACACTTAAAGCATGCAGAATCGACTCAGAATAGGAAAAGGAGACGTTTAGGTCAATTTTATGCATTCTGGCGTTCGTAGATACAAGGAAACTGTTAAAATTCTTCAGAAACGTCACTTTTGAAGTGTTTTCTTGTACTTTTAAGCCAATCAGATACCCTACGGGCTCGGAAAGTGCAACGAAACCATCAAATTTTAGCTAGAAACTGTATTTTTGTCGATTTTTATTGAATTTGAACTATATTTCAACGTTTTTTGATGGTTCTGAGCCACCAAACACACTTAAAGCATGCAGAATCGACTCAGAATAGGAAAAGGAGACGTTTAGGTCAATTTTATGCATTCTGGCGTTCGTAGATACAAGAAAACTGTTAAAATTCTTCAGAAACGTCACTTTTGAAGTGTTTTCTTGTACTTTTAAGCCAATCAGATACCCTACGGGCTCGGAAAGTGCAACGAAACCATCAAATTTTAGCTAGAAACTGTATTTTTGTCGATTTTTATTGAATTTGAGCTATTTTTCAACGCTTTTTGATGGTTCTGAGCCACCAAACACACTTAAAGCATGCAGAATCGACTCAGAATAGGAAAAGGAGACGTTTAGGTCAATTTTATGCATTCTGGCGTTCGTAGATACAAGAAAACTGTTAAAATTTTTCAGAAACGTCACTTTTGAAGTGTTTTCTTGTACTTTTAAGCCAATCAGATACCCTACGGGCTCGGAAAGTGCAACGAAACCATCAAATTTTAGCTAGAAACTGTATTTTTGTCGATTTTTATTGAATTTGAACTATATTTCAACGTTTTTTGATGGTTCTGAGCCACCAAACACACTTAAAGCATGCAGAATCGACTCAGAATAGGAAAAGGAGACGTTTAGGTCAATTTTATGCATTCTGGCGTTCGTAGATACAAGAAAACTGTTAAAATTCTTCAGAAACGTCACTTTTGAAGTGTTTTCTTGTACTTTTAAGCCAATCAGATACCCTACGGGCTCGGAAAGTGCAACGAAACCATCAAATTTTAGCTAGAAACTGTATTTTTGTCGATTTTTATTGAATTTGAACTATATTTCAACGTTTTTTGATGGTTCTGAGCCACCAAACACACTTAAAGCATGCAGAATTGACTCAGAATAGGAAAAGGAGACGTTTAGGTCAATTTTATGCATTCTGGCGTTCGTAGATACAAGAAAACTGTTAAAATTCTTCAGAAACGTCACTTTTGAAGTGTTTTCTTGTATTTTTAAGCCAATCAGATACCCTACGGGCTCGGAAAGTGCAACGAAACCATCAAATTTTAGCTAGAAACTGTATTTTTGTCGATTTTTATTGAATTTGAACTATATTTCAACGTTTTTTGATGGTTCTGAGCCACCAAACACACTTAAAGCATGCAGAATCGACTCAGAATAGGAAAAGGAGACGTTTAGGTCAATTTTATGCATTCTGGCGTTCGTAGATCCAAGAAAACTGTTAAAATTCTTCAGAAACGTCACTTTTGAAGTGTTTTCTTGTACTTTTAAGCCAATCAGATACCCTACGGGCTCGGAAAGTGCAACGAAACCATCAAATTTTAGCTAGAAACTGTATTTTTGTCGATTTTTTTGAATTTGAGCTATTTTTCAACGCTTTTTGATGGTTCTGAGCCACCAAACACACTTAAAGCATGCAGAATCGACTCAGAATAGGAAAAGGAGACGTTTAGGTCAATTTTATGCATTCTGGCGTTCGTAGATACAAGAAAACTGTTAAAATTTTTCAGAAACGTCACTTTTGAAGTGTTTTCTTGTACTTTTAAGCCAATCAGATACCCTACGGGCTCGGAAAGTGCAACGAAACCATCAAATTTTAGCTAGAAACTGTATTTTTGTCGATTTTTATTGAATTTGAACTATATTTCAACGTTTTTTGATGGTTCTGAGCCACCAAACACACTTAAAGCATGCAGAATCGACTCAGAATAGGAAAAGGAGACGTTTAGGTCAATTTTATGCATTCTGGCGTTCGTAGATACAAGAAAACTGTTAAAATTCTTCAGAAACGTCACTTTTGAAGTGTTTTCTTGTACTTTTAAGCCAATCAGATACCCTACGGGCTCGGAAAGTGCAACGAAACCATCAAATTTTAGCTAGAAACTGTATTTTTGTCGATTTTTATTGAATTTGAACTATATTTCAACGTTTTTTGATGGTTCTGAGCCACCAAACACACTTAAAGCATGCAGAATCGACTCAGAATAGGAAAAGGAGACGTTTAGGTCAATTTTATGCATTCTGGCGTTCGTAGATAAAAGAAAACTGTTAAAATTCTTAAGAAACGTCACTTTTGAAGTGTTTTCTTGTACTTTTAAGCCAATCAGATACCCTACGGGCTCGGAAAGTGCAACGAAACCATCAAATTTTAGCTAGAAACTGTATTTTTGTCAATTTTTATTGAATTTGAACTATATTTCAACGTTTTTTGATGGTTCTGAGCCACCAAACACACTTAAAGCATGCAGAATCGACTCAGAATAGGAAAAGGAGACGTTTAGGTCAATTTTATGCATTCTGGCGTTCGTAGATACAAGAAAACTGTTAAAATTCTTCAGAAACGTCACTTTTGAAGTGTTTTCTTGTACTTTTAAGCCAATCAGATACCCTACGGGCTCGGAAAGTGCAACGAAACCATCAAATTTTAGCTAGAAACTGTATTTTTGTCGATTTTTATTGAATTTGAACTATATTTCAACGTTTTTTGATGGTTCTGAGCCACCAAACACACTTAAAGCATGCAGAATCGACTCAGAATAGGAAAAGGAGACGTTTAGGTCTTTTTAATGCATTCTGGCGTTCGTAGATACAAGAAAACTGTTAAAATTCTTCAGAAACGTCACTTTTGAAGTGTTTTCTTGTACTTTTAAGCCAATCAGATACCCTACGGGCTCGGAAAGTGCAACGAAACCATCAAATTTTAGCTAGAAACTGTATTTTTGTCGATTTTTATTGAATTTGAACTATATTTCAACGTTTTTTGATGGTTCTGAGCCACCAAACACACTTAAAGCATGCAGAATCGACTCAGAATAGGAAAAGGAGACGTTTAGGTCAATTTTATGCATTCTGGCGTTCGTAGATAAAAGAAAACTGTTAAAATTCTTCAGAAACGTCACTTTTGAAGTGTTTTCTTGTACTTTTAAGCCAATCAGATACCCTACGGGCTCGGAAAGTGCAACGAAACCATCAAATTTTAGCTAGAAACTGTATTTTTGTCGATTTTTATTGAATTTGAACTATATTTCAACGTTTTTTGATGGTTCTGAGCCACCAAACACACTTCGTAGATACAAGAAAACTGTTAAAATTCTTCAGAAACGTCACTTTTGAAGTGTTTTCTTGTACTTTTAAGCCAATCAGATACCCTACGGGCTCGGAAAGTGCAACGAAACCATCAAATTTTAGCTAGAAACTGTATTTTTGTCGATTTTTATTGAATTTGAACTATATTTCAACGTTTTTTGATGGTTCTGAGCCACCAAACACACTTAAAGCATGCAGAATCGACTCAGAATAGGAAAAGGAGACGTTTAGGTCAATTTTATGCATTCTGGCGTTCGTAGATACAAGGAAACTGTTAAAATTCTTCAGAAACGTCACTTTTGAAGTGTTTTCTTGTACTTTTAAGCCAATCAGATACCCTACGGGCTCGGAAAGTGCAACGAAACCATCAAATTTTAGCTAGAAACTGTATTTTTGTCGATTTTTATTGAATTTGAACTATATTTCAACGTTTTTTGATGGTTCTGAGCCACCAAACACACTTAAAGCATGCAGAATCGACTCAGAATAGGAAAAGGAGACGTTTAGGTCAATTTTATGCATTCTGGCGTTCGTAGATACAAGAAAACTGTTAAAATTCTTCAGAAACGTCACTTTTGAAGTGTTTTCTTGTACTTTTAAGCCAATCAGATACCCTACGGGCTCGGAAAGTGCAACGAAACCATCAAATTTTAGCTAGAAACTGTATTTTTGTCGATTTTTATTGAATTTGAACTATATTTCAACGTTTTTTGATGGTTCTGAGCCACCAAACACACTTAAAGCATGCAGAATTGACTCAGAATAGGAAAAGGAGACGTTTAGGTCAATTTTATGCATTCTGGCGTTCGTAGATACAAGAAAACTGTTAAAATTCTTCAGAAACGTCACTTTTGAAGTGTTTTCTTGTATTTTTAAGCCAATCAGATACCCTACGGGCTCGGAAAGTGCAACGAAACCATCAAATTTTAGCTAGAAACTGTATTTTTGTCGATTTTTATTGAATTTGAACTATATTTCAACGTTTTTTGATGGTTCTGAGCCACCAAACACACTTAAAGCATGCAGAATCGACTCAGAATAGGAAAAGGAGACGTTTAGGTCAATTTTATGCATTCTGGCGTTCGTAGATACAAGAAAACTGTTAAAATTCTTCAGAAACGTCACTTTTGAAGTGTTTTCTTGTACTTTTAAGCCAATCAGATACCCTACGGGCTCGGAAAGTGCAACGAAACCATCAAATTTTAGCTAGAAACTGTATTTTTGTCGATTTTTATTGAATTTGAACTATATTTCAACGTTTTTTGATGGTTCTGAGCCACTAAACACACTTAAAGCATGCAGAATCGACTCAGAATAGGAAAAGGAGACGTTTAGGTCAATTTTATGCATTCTGGCGTTCGTAGATACAAGAAAACTGTTAAAATTCTTCAGAAACGTCACTTTTGAAGTGTTTTCTTGTACTTTTATGCCAATCAGATACCCTACGGGCTCGGAAAGTGCAACGAAACCATCAAATTTTAGCTAGAAACTGTATTTTTGTCGATTTTTATTGAATTTGAACTATATTTCAACGTTTTTTGATGGTTCTGAGCCACCAAACACACTTAAAGCATGCAGAATCGACTCAGAATAGGAAAAGGAGACGTTTAGGTCAATTTTATGCATTCTGGCGTTCGTAGATCCAAGAAAACTGTTAAAATTCTTCAGAAACGTCACTTTTGAAGTGTTTTCTTGTACTTTTAAGCCAATCAGATACCCTACGGGCTCGGAAAGTGCAACGAAACCATCAAATTTTAGCTAGAAACTGTATTTTTGTCGATTTTTATTGAATTTGAGCTATTTTTCAACGTTTTTTGATGGTTCTGAGCCACCAAACACACTTAAAGCATGCAGAATCGACTCAGAATAGGAAAAGGAGACGTTTAGGTCAATTTTATGCATTCTGGCGTTCGTAGATACAAGAAAACTGTTAAAATTCTTCAGAAACGTCACTTTTGAAGTGTTTTCTTGTACTTTTAAGCCAATCAGATACCCTACGGGCTCGGAAAGTGCAACGAAACCATCAAATTTTAGCTAGAAACTGTATTTTTGTCGATTTTTATTGAATTTGAACTATATTTCAACGTTTTTTGATGGTTCTGAGCCACCAAACACACTTAAAGCATGCAGAATCGACTCAGAATAGGAAAAGGAGACGTTTAGGTCAATTTTATGCATTCTGGCGTTCGTAGATACAAGAAAACTGTTAAAATTCTTCAGAAACGTCACTTTTGAAGTGTTTTCTTGTACTTTTAAGCCAATCAGATACCCTACGGGCTCGGAAAGTGCAACGAAACCATCAAATTTTAGCTAGAAACTGTATTTTTGTCGATTTTTATTGAATTTGAACTATATTTCAACGTTTTTTGATGGTTCTGAGCCACCAAACACACTTAAAGCATGCAGAATCGACTCAGAATAGGAAAAGGAGACGTTTAGGTCAATTTTATGCATTCTGGCGTTCGTAGATACAAGAAAACTGTTAAAATTCTTCAGAAACGTCACTTTTGAAGTGTTTTCTTGTACTTTTAAGCCAATCAGATACCCTACGGGCTCGGAAAGTGCAACGAAACCATCAAATTTTAGCTAGAAACTGTATTTTTGTCGATTTTTATTGAATTTGAACTATATTTCAACGTTTTTTGATGGTTCTGAGCCACCAAACACACTTAAAGCATGCAGAATCGACTCAGAATAGGAAAAGGAGACGTTTAGGTCAATTTTATGCATTCTGGCGTTCGTAGATACAAGAAAACTGTTAAAATTCTTCAGAAACGTCACTTTTGAAGTGTTTTCTTGTACTTTTAAGCCAATCAGATACCCAACGGGCTCGGAAAGTGCAACGAAACCATCAAATTTTAGCTAGAAACTGTATTTTTGTCGATTTTTATTGAATTTGAACTATATTTCAACGTTTTTTGATGGTTCTGAGCCACCAAACACACTTAAAGCATGCAGAATCGACTCAGAATAGGAAAAGGAGACGTTTAGGTCAATTTTATGCATTCTGGCGTTCGTAGATACAAGAAAACTGTTAAAATTCTTCAGAAACGTCACTTTTGAAGTGTTTTCTTGTACTTTTAAGCCAATCAGATACCCTACGGGCTCAGAAAGTGCAACGAAACCATCAAATTTTAGCTAGAAACTGAATTTTTGTCGATTTTTATTGAATTTGAACTATATTTCAACGTTTTTTGATGGTTCTGAGCCACCAAACACACTTAAAGCATGCAGAATCGACTCAGAATAGGAAAAGGAGACGTTTAGGTCAATTTTATGCATTCTGGCGTTCGTAGATACAAGAAAACTGTTAAAATTCTTCAGAAACGTCACTTTTGAAGTGTTTTCTTGTACTTTTAAGCCAATCAGATACCCTACGGGCTCGGAAAGTGCAACGAAACCATCAAATTTTAGCTAGAAACTGTATTTTTGTCGATTTTTATTGAATTTGAACTATATTTCAACGTTTTTTGATGGTTCTGAGCCACCAAACACACTTAAAGCATGCAGAATCGACTCAGAATAGGAAAAGGAGACGTTTAGGTCAATTTTATGCATTCTGGCGTTCGTAGATACAAGAAAACTGTTAAAATTCTTCAGAAACGTCACTTTTGAAGTGTTTTCTTGTACTTTTAAGCCAATCAGATAACCTACGGGCTCGGAAAGTGCAACGAAACCATCAAATTTTAGCTAGAAACTGTATTTTTGTCGATTTTTATTGAATTTGAACTATATTTCAACGTTTTTTGATGGTTCTGAGCCACCAAACACACTTAAAGCATGCAGAATCGACTCAGAATAGGAAAAGGAGACGTTTAGGTCAATTTTATGCATTCTGGCGTTCGTAGATACAAGAAAACTGTTAAAATTCTTCAGAAACGTCACTTTTGAAGTGTTTCTTTGTACTTTTAAGCCAATCAGATACCCTACGGGCTCGGAAAGTGCAACGAAACCATCAAATTTTAGCTAGAAACTGTATTTTTGTCGATTTTTATTGAATTTGAACTATATTTCAACGTTTTTTGATGGTTCTGAGCCACCAAACACACTTAAAGCATGCAGAATCGACTCAGAATAGGAAAAGGAGACGTTTAGGTCAATTTTATGCATTCTGGCGTTCGTAGATACAAGAAAACTGTTAAAATTCTTCAGAAACGTCACTTTTGAAGTGTTTTCTTGTACTTTTAAGCCAATCAGATACCCTACGGGCTCGGAAAGTGCAACGAAACCATCAAATTTTAGCTAGAAACTGTATTTTTGTCGATTTTTATTGAATTTGAACTATATTTCAACGTTTTTTGATGGTTCTGAGCCACCAAACACACTTAAAGCATGCAGAATCGACTCAGAATAGGAAAAGGAGACGTTTAGGTCAATTTTATGCACTCTGGCGTTCGTAGATACAAGAAAACTGTTAAAATTCTTCAGAAACGTCACTTTTGAAGTGTTTTCTTGTACTTTTAAGCCAATCAGATACCCTACGGGCTCGGAAAGTGCAACGAAACCATCAAATTTTAGCTAGAAACTGTATTTTTGTCGATTTTTATTGAATTTGAACTATATTTCAACGTTTTTTGATGGTTCTGAGCCACCAAACACACTTAAAGCATGCAGAATCGACTCAGAATAGGAAAAGGAGACGTTTAGGTCAATTTTATGCATTCTGGCGTTCGTAGATACAAGAAAACTGTTAAAATTCTTCAGAAACGTCACTTTTGAAGTGTTTTCTTGTACTTTTAAGCCAATCAGATACCCAACGGGCTCGGAAAGTGCAACGAAACCATCAAATTTTAGCTAGAAACTGTATTTTTGTCGATTTTTATTGAATTTGAACTATATTTCAACGTTTTTTGATGGTTCTGAGCCACCAAACACACTTAAAGCATGCAGAATCTACTCAGAATAGGAAAAGGAGACGTTTAGGTCAATTTTATGCATTCTGGCTTTCGTAGATACAAGAAAACTGTTAAAATTCTTCAGAAACGTCACTTTTGAAGTGTTTTCTTGTACTTTTAAGCCAATCAGATACCCTACGGGCTCGGAAAGTGCAACGAAACCATCAAATTTTAGCTAGAAACTGTATTTTTGTCGATTTTTATTGAATTTGAACTATATTTCAACGTTTTTTGATGGTTCTGAGCCACCAAACACACTTAAAGCATGCAGAATCTACTCAGAATAGGAAAAGGAGACGTTTAGGTCAATTTTATGCATTCTGGCGTTCGTAGATACAAGAAAACTGTTAAAATTCTTCAGAAACGTCACTTTTGAAGTGTTTTCTTGTACTTTTAAGCCAATCAGATACCCAACGGGCTCGGAAAGTGCAACGAAACCATCAAATTTTAGCTAGAAACTGTATTTTTGTCGATTTTTATTGAATTTGAACTATATTTCAAAGTTTTTTGATGGTTCTGAGCCACCAAACACACTTAAAGCATGCAGAATCGACTCAGAATAGGAAAAGGAGACGTTTAGGTCAATTTTATGCATTCTGGCGTTCGTAGATACAAGAAAACTGTTAAAATTCTTCAGAAACGTCACTTTTGAAGTGTTTTCTTGTACTTTTAAGCCAATCAGATACCCAACGGGCTCGGAAAGTGCAACGAAACCATCAAATTTTAGCTAGAAACTGTATTTTTGTCGATTTTTATTGAATTTGAACTATATTTCAACGTTTTTTGATGGTTCTGAGCCACCAAACACACTTAAAGCATGCAGAATCTACTCAGAATAGGAAAAGGAGACGTTTAGGTCAATTTTATGCATTCTGGCGTTCGTAGATACAAGAAAACTGTTAAAATTCTTCAGAAACGTCACTTTTGAAGTGTTTTCTTGTACTTTTAAGCCAATCAGATACCCTACGGGCTCGGAAAGTGCAACGAAACCATCAAATTTTAGCTAGAAACTGTATTTTTGTCGATTTTTATTGAATTTGAACTATATTTCAACGTTTTTTGATGGTTCTGAGCCACCAAACACACTTAAAGCATGCAGAATCGACTCAGAATAGGAAAAGGAGACGTTTAGGTCAATTTTATGCATTCTGGCGTTCGTAGATACAAGAAAACTGTTAAAATTCTTCAGAAACGTCACTTTTGAAGTGTTTTCTTGTACTTTTAAGCCAATCAGATACCCTACGGGCTCGGAAAGTGCAACGAAACCATCAAATTTTAGCTAGAAACTGTATTTTTGTCGATTTTTATTGAATTTGAACTATATTTCAAAGTTTTTTGATGGTTCTGAGCCACCAAACACACTTAAAGCATGCAGAATCGACTCAGAATAGGAAAAGGAGACGTTTAGGTCAATTTTATGCATTCTGGCGTTCGTAGATACAAGAAAACTGTTAAAATTCTTCAGAAACGTCACTTTTGAAGTGTTTTCTTGTACTTTTAAGCCAATCAGATACCCTACGGGCTCGGAAAGTGCAACGAAACCATCAAATTTTAGCTAGAAACTGTATTTTTGTCGATTTTTATTGAATTTGAACTATATTTCAACGTTTTTTGATGGTTCTGAGCCACCAAACACACTTAAAGCATGCAGAATCGACTCAGAATAGGAAAAGGAGACGTTTAGGTCAATTTTATGCATTCTGGCGTTCGTAGATACAAGAAAACTGTTAAAATTCTTCAGAAACGTCACTTTTGAAGTGTTTTCTTTTACTTTTAAGCCAATCAGATACCCTACGGGCTCGGAAAGTGCAACGAAACCATCAAATTTTAGCTAGAAACTGTATTTTTGTCGATTTTTATTGAATTTGAACTATATTTCAACGTTTTTTGATGGTTCTGAGCCACCAAACACACTTAAAGCATGCAGAATCGACTCAGAATAGGAAAAGGAGACCTTTAGGTCAATTTTATGCATTCTGGCGTTCGTAGATACAAGAAAACTGTTAAAATTCTTCAGAAACGTCACTTTTGAAGTGTTTTCTTGTACTTTTAAGCCAATCAGATACCCTACGGGCTCGGAAAGTGCAACGAAACCATCAAATTTTAGATAGAAACTGTATTTTTGTCGATTTTTATTGAATTTGAACTATATTTCAACGTTTTTTGATGGTTCTGAGCCACCAAACACACTTAAAGCATGCAGAATCGACTCAGAATAGGAAAAGGAGACGTTTAGGTCAATTTTATGCATTCTGGCGTTCGTAGATACAAGAAAACTGTTAAAATTCTTCAGAAACGTCACTTTTGAAGTGTTTTCTTGTACTTTTAAGCCAATCAGATACCCTACGGGCTCGGAAAGTGCAACGAAACCATCAAATTTTAGCTAGAAACTGTATTTTTGTCGATTTTTATTGAATTTGAACTATATTTCAACGTTTTTTGATGGTTCTGAGCCACCAAACACACTTAAAGCATGCAGAATCGACTCAGAATAGGAAAAGGAGACGTTTAGGTCAATTTTATGCATTCTGGCGTTCGTAGATACAAGAAAACTGTTAAAATTCTTCAGAAACGTCACTTTTGAAGTGTTTTCTTGTACTTTTAAGCCAATCAGATACCCTACGGGCTCGGAAAGTGCAACGAAACCATCAAATTTTAGCTAGAAACTGTATTTTTGTCGATTTTTATTGAATTTGAACTATATTTCAACGTTTTTTGATGGTTCTGAGCCACCAAACACACTTAAAGCATGCAGAATCGACTCAGAATAGGAAAAGGAGACCTTTAGGTCAATTTTATGCATTCTGGCGTTCGTAGATACAAGAAAACTGTTAAAATTCTTCAGAAACGTCACTTTTGAAGTGTTTTCTTGTACTTTTAAGCCAATCAGATACCCTACGGGCTCGGAAAGTGCAACGAAACCATCAAATTTTAGCTAGAAACTGTATTTTTGTCGATTTTTATTGAATTTGAACTATATTTCAACGTTTTTTGATGGTTCTGAGCCACCAAACACACTTAAAGCATGCAGAATCGACTCAGAATAGGAAAAGGAGACGTTTAGGTCAATTTTATGCATTCTGGCGTTCGTAGATACAAGAAAACTGTTAAAATTCTTCAGAAACGTCACTTTTGAAGTGTTTTCTTGTACTTTTAAGCCAATCAGATACCCTACGGGCTCGGAAAGTGCAACGAAACCATCAAATTTTAGCTAGAAACTGTATTTTTGTCGATTTTTATTGAATTTGAACTATATTTCAACGTTTTTTGATGGTTCTGAGCCACCAAACACACTTAAAGCATGCAGAATCGACTCAGAATAGGAAAAGGAGACGTTTAGGTCAATTTTATGCATTCTGGCGTTCGTAGATACAAGAAAACTGTTAAAATTCTTCAGAAACGTCACTTTTGAAGTGTTTTCTTGTACTTTTAAGCCAATCAGATACCCTACGGGCTCGGAAAGTGCAACGAAACCATCAAATTTTAGCTAGAAACTGTATTTTTGTCGATTTTTATTGAATTTGAACTATATTTCAACGTTTTTTTATGGTTCTGAGCCACCAAACACACTTAAAGCATGCAGAATCGACTCAGAATAGGAAAAGGAGACGTTTAGGTCAATTTTATGCATTCTGGCGTTCGTAGATACAAGAAAACTGTTAAAATTCTTCAGAAACGTCACTTTTGAAGTGTTTTCTTGTACTTTTAAGCCAATCAGATACCCTACGGGCTCGGAAAGTGCAACGAAACCATCAAATTTTAGCTAGAAACTGTATTTTTGTCGATTTTTATTGAATTTGAACTATATTTCAACGTTTTTTGATGGTTCTGAGCCACCAAACACACTTAAAGCATGCAGAATCGACTCAGAATAGGAAAAGGAGACGTTTAGGTCAATTTTATGCATTCTGGCGTTCGTAGATACAAGAAAACTGTTAAAATTCTTCAGAAACGTCACTTTTGAAGAGTTTTCTTGTACTTTTAAGCCAATCAGATACCCTACGGGCTCGGAAAGTGCAACGAAACCATCAAATTTTAGCTAGAAACTGTATTTTTGTCGATTTTTATTGAATTTGAACTATATTTCAACGTTTTTTGATGGTTCTGAGCCACCAAACACACTTAAAGCATGCAGAATCGACTCAGAATGGGAAAAGGAGACGTTTAGGTCAATTTTATGCATTCTGGCGTTCGTAGATACAAGAAAACTGTTAAAATTCTTCAGAAACGTCACTTTTGAAGTGTTTTCTTGTACTGTTAAGCCAATCAGATACCCTACGGGCTCGGAAAGTGCAACGAAACCATCAAATTTTAGCTAGAAACTGTATTTTTGTCGATTTTTATTGAATTTGAACTATATTTCAACGTTTTTTGATGGTTCTGAGCCACCAAACACACTTAAAGCATGCAGAATCGACTCAGAATAGGAAAAGGAGACGTTTAGGTCAATTTTATGCATTCTGGCGTTCGTAGATACAAGAAAACTGTTAAAATTCTTCAGAAACGACACTTTTGAAGTGTTTTCTTGTACTTTTAAGCCAATCAGATACCCTACGGGCTCGGAAAGTGCAACGAAACCATCAAATTTTAGCTAGAAACTGTATTTTTGTCGATTTTTATTGAATTTGAACTATATTTCAACGTTTTTTGATGGTTCTGAGCCACCAAACACACTTAAAGCATGCAGAATCGACTCAGAATAGGAAAAGGAGACGTTTAGGTCAATTTTATGCATTCTGGCGTTCGTAGATACAAGAAAACTGTTAAAATTCTTCAGAAACGTCACTTTTGAAGTGTTTTCTTGTACTTTTAAGCCAATCAGATACCCTACGGGCTCGGAAAGTGCAACGAAACCATCAAATTTTAGCTAGAAACTGTATTTTTGTCGATTTTTATTGAATTTGAACTATATTTCAACGTTTTTTGATGGTTCTGAGCCACCAAACACACTTAAAGCATGCAGAATCGACTCAGAATAGGAAAAGGAGACGTTTAGGTCAATTTTATGCATTCTGGCGTTCGTAGATACAAGAAAACTGTTAAAATTCTTCAGAAACGTCACTTTTGAAGTGTTTTCTTGTACTTTTAAGCCAATCAGATACCCTACGGGCTCGGAAAGTGCAACGAAACCATCAAATTTTAGCTAGAAACTGTATTTTTGTCGATTTTTATTGAATTTGAACTATATTTCAACTTTTTTTGATGGTTCTGAGCCACCAAACACACTTAAAGCATGCAGAATCGACTCAGAATAGGAGAAGGAGACGTTTAGGTCAATTTTATGCATTCTGGCGTTCGTAGATACAAGAAAACTGTTAAAATTCTTCAGAAACGTCACTTTTGAAGTGTTTTCTTGTACTTTTAAGACAATCAGATACCCTACGGGCTCGGAAAGTGCAACGAAACCATCAAATTTTAGCTAGAAACTGTATTTTTGTCGATTTTTATTGAATTTGAACTATATTTCAACGTTTTTTGATGGTTCTGAGCCACCAAACACACTTAAAGCATGCAGAATCGACTCAGAATAGGAAAAGGAGACGTTTAGGTCAATTTTATGCATTCTGGCGTTCGTAGATACAAGAAAACTGTTAAAATTCTTCAGAAACGTCACTTTTGAAGTGTTTTCTTGTACTTTTAAGCCAATCAGATACCCTACGGGCTCGGAAAGTGCAACGAAACCATCAAATTTTAGCTAGAAACTGTATTTTTGTCGATTTTTATTGAATTTGAACTATATTTCAATGTTTTTTGATGGTTCTGAGCCACCAAACACACTTAAAGCATGCAGAATCGACTCAGAATAGGAAAAGGAGACGTTTAGGTCAATTTTATGCATTCTGGCGTTCGTAGATACAAGAAAACTGTTAAAATTCTTCAGAAACGTCACTTTTGAAGTGTTTTCTTGTACTTTTAAGCCAATCAGATACCCTACGGGCTCGGAAAGTGCAACGAAACCATCAAATTTTAGCTAGAAACTGTATTTTTGTCGATTTTTATTGAATTTGAACTATATTTCAACGTTTTTTGATGGTTCTGAGCCACCAAACACACTTAAAGCATGCAGAATCGACTCAGAATAGGAAAAGGAGACGTTTAGGTCAATTTTATGCATTCTGGCGTTCGTAGATACAAGAAAACTGTTAAAATTCTTCAGAAACGTCACTTTTGAAGTGTTTTCTTGTACTTTTAAGCCAATCAGATACCCTACGGGCTCGGAAAGTGCAACGAAACCATCAAATTATAGCTAGAAACTGTATTTTTGTCGATTTTTATTGAATTTGAACTATATTTCAACGTTTTTTGATGGTTCTGAGCCACCAAACACACTTAAAGCATGCAGAATCGACTCAGAATAGGAAAAGGAGACGTTTAGGTCAATTTTATGCATTCTGGCGTTCGTAGATACAAGAAAACTGTTAAAATTCTTCAGAAACGTCACTTTTGAAGTGTTTTCTTGTACTTTTAAGCCAATCAGATACCCTACGGGCTCGGAAAGTGCAACGAAACCATCAAATTTTAGCTAGAAACTGTATTTTTGTCGATTTTTATTGAATTTGAACTATATTTCAACGTTTTTTGATGGTTCTGAGCCACCAAACACACTTAAAGCATGCAGAATCGACTCAGAATAGGAAAAGGAGACGTTTAGGTCAATTTTATGCATTCTGGCGTTCGTAGATACAAGAAAACTGTTAAAATTCTTCAGAAACGTCACTTTTGAAGTGTTTTCTTGTACTTTTAAGCCAATCAGATACCCTACGGGCTCGGAAAGTGCAACGAAACCATCAAATTTTAGCTAGAAACTGTATTTTTGTCGATTTTTATTGAATTTGAACTATATTTCAACGTTTTTTGATGGTTCTGAGCCACCAAACACACTTAAAGCATGCAGAATTGACTCAGAATAGGAAAAGGAGACGTTTAGGTCAATTTTATGCATTCTGGCGTTCGTAGATACAAGAAAACTGTTAAAATTCTTCAGAAACGTCACTTTTGAAGTGTTTTCTTGTACTTTTAAGCCAATCAGATACCCTACGGGCTCGGAAAGTGCAACGAAACCATCAAATTTTAGCTAGAAACTGTATTTTTGTCGATTTTTATTGAATTTGAACTATATTTCAACATTTTTTGATGGTTCTGAGCCACCAAACACACTTAAAGCATGCAGAATCGACTCAGAATAGGAAAAGGAGACGTTTAGGTCAATTTTATGCATTCTGGCGTTCGTAGATACGAGAAAACTGTTAAAATTCTTCAGAAACGTCACTTTTGAAGTGTTTTCTTGTACTTTTAAGCCAATCAGATACCCTACGGGCTCGGAAAGTGCAACGAAACCATCAAATTTTAGCTAGAAACTGTATTTTTGTCGATTTTTATTGAATTTGAACTATATTTCAACGTTTTTTGATGGTTCTGAGCCACCAAACACACTTAAAGCATGCAGAATCGACTCAGAATAGGAAAAGGAGACGTTTAGGTCAATTTTATGCATTCTGGCGTTCGTAGATACAAGAAAACTGTTAAAATTCTTCAGAAACGTCACTTTTGAAGTGTTTTTTTGTACTTTTAAGCCAATCAGATACCCTACGGGCTCGGAAAGTGCAACGAAACCATCAAATTTTAGCTAGAAACTGTATTCTTGTCGATTTTTATTGAATTTGAACTATATTTCAACGTTTTTTGATGGTTCTGAGCCACCAAACACACTTAAAGCATGCAGAATCGACTCAGAATAGGAAAAGGAGACGTTTAGGTCAATTTTATGCATTCTGGCGTTCGTAGATACAAGAAAACTGTTAAAATTCTTCAGAAACGTCACTTTTGAAGTGTTTTCTTGTACTTTTAAGCCAATCAGATACCCTACGGGCTCGGAAAGTGCAACGAAACCATCAAATTTTAGCTAGAAACTGTATTTTTGTCGATTTTTATTGAATTTGAACTATATTTCAACTTTTTTTGATGGTTCTGAGCCACCAAACACACTTAAAGCATGCAGAATCGACTCAGAATAGGAAAAGGAGACGTTTAGGTCAATTTTATGCATTCTGGCGTTCGTAGATACAAGAAAACTGTTAAAATTCTTCAGAAACGTCACTTTTGAAGTGTTTTCTTGTACTTTTAAGACAATCAGATACCCTACGGGCTCGGAAAGTGCAACGAAACCATCAAATTTTAGCTAGAAACTGTATTTTTGTCGATTTTTATTGAATTTGAACTATATTTCAACGTTTTTTGATGGTTCTGAGCCACCAAACACACTTAAAGCATGCAGAATCGACTCAGAATAGGAAAAGGAGACGTTTAGGTCAATTTTATGCATTCTGGCGTTCGTAGATACAAGAAAACTGTTAAAATTCTTCAGAAACGTCACTTTTGAAGTGTTTTCTTGTACTTTTAAGCCAATCAGATACCCTACGGGCTCGGAAAGTGCAACGAAACCATCAAATTTTAGCTAGAAACTGTATTTTTGTCGATTTTTATTGAATTTGAACTATATTTCAATGTTTTTTGATGGTTCTGAGCCACCAAACACACTTAAAGCATGCAGAATCGACTCAGAATAGGAAAAGGAGACGTTTAGGTCAATTTTATGCATTCTGGCGTTCGTAGATACAAGAAAACTGTTAAAATTCTTCAGAAACGTCACTTTTGAAGTGTTTTCTTGTACTTTTAAGCCAATCAGATACCCTACGGGCTCGGAAAGTGCAACGAAACCATCAAATTTTAGCTAGAAACTGTATTTTTGTCGATTTTTATTGAATTTGAACTATATTTCAACGTTTTTTGATGGTTCTGAGCCACCAAACACACTTAAAGCATGCAGAATCGACTCAGAATAGGAAAAGGAGACGTTTAGGTCAATTTTATGCATTCTGGCGTTCGTAGATACAAGAAAACTGTTAAAATTCTTCAGAAACGTCACTTTTGAAGTGTTTTCTTGTACTTTTAAGCCAATCAGATACCCTACGGGCTCGGAAAGTGCAACGAAACCATCAAATTATAGCTAGAAACTGTATTTTTGTCGATTTTTATTGAATTTGAACTATATTTCAACGTTTTTTGATGGTTCTGAGCCACCAAACACACTTAAAGCATGCAGAATCGACTCAGAATAGGAAAAGGAGACGTTTAGGTCAATTTTATGCATTCTGGCGTTCGTAGATACAAGAAAACTGTTAAAATTCTTCAGAAACGTCACTTTTGAGGTGTTTTCTTGTACTTTTAAGCCAATCAGATACCCTACGGGCTCGGAAAGTGCAACGAAACCATCAAATTTTAGCTAGAAACTGTATTTTTGTCGATTTTTATTGAATTTGAACTATATTTCAACGTTTTTTGATGGTTCTGAGCCACCAAACACACTTAAAGCATGCAGAATCGACTCAGAATAGGAAAAGGAGACGTTTAGGTCAATTTTATGCATTCTGGCGTTCGTAGATACAAGAAAACTGTTAAAATTCTTCAGAAACGTCACTTTTGAAGTGTTTTCTTGTACTTTTAAGCCAATCAGAAACCCTACGGGCTCGGAAAGTGCAACGAAACCATCAAATTTTAGCTAGAAACTGTATTTTTGTCGATTTTTATTGAATTTGAACTATATTTCAAAGTTTTTTGATGGTTCTGAGCCACCAAACACACTTAAAGCATGCAGAATCGACTCAGAATAGGAAAAGGAGACGTTTAGGTCAATTTTATGCATTCTGGCGTTCGTAGATACAAGAAAACTGTTAAAATTCTTCAGAAACGTCACTTTTGAAGTGTTTTCTTGTACTTTTAAGCCAATCAGATACCCTACGGGCTCGGAAAGTGCAACGAAACCATCAAATTTTAGCTAGAAACTGTATTTTGGTCGATTTTTATTGAATTTGAACTATATTTCAACGTTTTTTGATGGTTCTGAGCCACCAAACACACTTAAAGCATGCAGAATCGACTCAGAATAGGAAAAGGAGACGTTTAGGTCAATTTTATGCATTCTGGCGTTCGTAGATACAAGAAAACTGTTAAAATTCTTCAGAAACGTCACTTTTGAAGTGTTTTCTTGTACTTTTAAGCCAATCAGATACCCTACGGGCTCGGAAAGTGCAACGAAACCATCAAATTTTAGCTAGAAACTGTATTTTTGTCGATTTTTATTGAATTTGAACTATATTTCAACGTTTTTTGATGGTTCTGAGCCACCAAACACACTTAAAGCATGCAGAATCGACTCAGAATAGGAAAAGGAGACGTTTAGGTCAATTTTATGCATTCTGGCGTTCGTAGATACAAGAAAACTGTTAAAATTCTTCAGAAACGTCACTTTTGAAGTGTTTTCTTGTACTTTTAAGCCAATCAGATACCCTACGGGCTCGGAAAGTGCAACGAAACCATCAAATTTTAGCTAGAAACTGTATTTTCGTCGATTTTTATTGAATTTGAACTATATTTCAACGTTTTTTGATGGTTCTGAGCCACCAAACACACTTAAAGCATGCAGAATCGACTCAGAATAGGAAAAGGAGACGTTTAGGTCAATTTTATGCATTCTGGCGTTCGTAGATACAAGAAAACTGTTAAAATTCTTCAGAAACGTCACTTTTGAAGTGTTTTCTTGTACTTTTAAGCCAATCAGATAACCTACGGGCTCGGAAAGTGCAACGAAACCATCAAATTTTAGCTAGAAACTGTATTTTTGTCGATTTTTATTGAATTTGAACTATATTTCAACGTTTTTTGATGGTTCTGAGCCACCAAACACACTTAAAGCATGCAGAATCGACTCAGAATAGGAAAAGGAGACGTTTAGGTCAATTTTATGCATTCTGGCGTTCGTAGATACAAGAAAACGGTTAAAATTCTTCAGAAACGTCACTTTTGAAGTGTTTTCTTGTACTTTTAAGCCAATCAGATACCCTACGGGCTCGGAAAGTGCAACGAAACCATCAAATTTTAGCTAGAAACTGTATTTTTGTCGATTTTTATTGAATTTGAACTATATTTCAAAGTTTTTTGATGGTTCTGAGCCACCAAACACACTTAAAGCATGCAGAATCGACTCAGAATAGGAAAAGGAGACGTTTAGGTCAATTTTATGCATTCTGGCGTTCGTAGATACAAGAAAACTGTTAAAATTCTTCAGAAACGTCACTTTTGAAGTGTTTTCTTGTAGTTTTAAGCCAATCAGATACCCTACGGGCTCGGAAAGTGCAACGAAACCATCAAATTTTAGCTAGAAACTGTATTTTTGTCGATTTTTATTGAATTTGAACTATATTTCAACGTTTTTTGATGGTTCTGAGCCACCAAACACACTTAAAGCATGCAGAATCGACTCAGAATAGGAAAAGGAGACGTTTAGGTCAATTTTATGCATTCTGGCGTTCGTAGATACAAGAAAACTGTTAAAATTCTTCAGAAACGTCACTTTTGAAGTGTTTTCTTGTACTTTTAAGCCAATCAGATACCCTACGGGCTCGGAAAGTGCAACGAAACCATCAAATTTTAGCTAGAAACTGTATTTTTGTCGATCTTTATTGAATTTGAACTATATTTCAACGTTTTTTGATGGTTCTGAGCCACCAAACACACTTAAAGCATGCAGAATCGACTCAGAATAGGAAAAGGAGACGTTTAGGTCAATTTTATGCATTCTGGCGTTCGTAGATACAAGAAAACTGTTAAAATTCTTCAGAAACGTCACTTTTGAAGTGTTTTCTTGTACTTTTAAGCCAATCAGATACCCTACGGGCTCGGAAAGTGCAACGAAACCATCAAATTTTAGCTAGAAACTGTATTTTTGTCGATTTTTATTGAATTTGAACTATATTTCAAAGTTTTTTGATGGTTCTGAGCCACCAAACACACTTAAAGCATGCAGAATCGACTCAGAATAGGAAAAGGAGACGTTTAGGTCAATTTTATGCATTCTGGCGTTCGTAGATGCAAGAAAACTGTTAAAATTCTTCAGAAACGTCACTTTTGAAGTGTTTTCTTGTACTTTTAAGCCAATCAGATACCCAACGGGCTCGGAAAGTGCAACGAAACCATCAAATTTTAGCTAGAAACTGTATTTTTGTCGATTTTTATTGAATTTGAACTATATTTCAACGTTTTTTGATGGTTCTGAGCCACCAAACACACTTAAAGCATGCAGAATCGACTCAGAATAGGAAAAGGAGACGTTTAGGTCAATTTTATGCATTCTGGCGTTCGTAGATACAAGAAAACTGTTAAAATTCTTCAGAAACGTCACTTTGGAAGTGTTTTCTTGTACTTTTAAGCCAATCAGATACCCTACGGGCTCGGAAAGTGCAACGAAACCATCAAATTTTAGCTAGAAACTGTATTTTTGTCGATTTTTATTGAATTTGAACTATATTTCAACGTTTTTTGATGGTTCTGAGCCACCAAACACACTTAAAGCATGCAGAATCGACTCAGAATAGGAAAAGGAGACGTTTAGGTCAATTTTATGCATTCTGGCGTTCGTAGATACAAGAAAACTGTTAAAATTCTTCAGAAACGTCACTTTTGAAGTGTTTTCTTGTACTTTTAAGCCAATCAGATACCCTACGGGCTCGGAAAGTGCAACGAAACCATCAAATTTTAGCTAGAAACTGTATTTTTGTCGATTTTTATTGAATTTGAACTATATTTCAAAGTTTTTTGATGGTTCTGAGCCACCAAACACACTTAAAGCATGCAGAATCGACTCAGAATAGGAAAAGGAGACGTTTAGGTCAATTTTATGCATTCTGGCGTTCGTAGATACAAGAAAACTGTTAAAATTCTTCAGAAACGTCACTTTTGAAGTGTTTTCTTGTAGTTTTAAGCCAATCAGATACCCTACGGGCTCGGAAAGTGCAACGAAACCATCAAATTTTAGCTAGAAACTGTATTTTTGTCGATTTTTATTGAATTTGAACTATATTTCAACGTTTTTTGATGGTTCTGAGCCACCAAACACACTTAAAGCATGCAGAATCGACTCAGAATAGGAAAAGGAGACGTTTAGGTCAATTTTATGCATTCTGGCGTTCGTAGATACAAGAAAACTGTTAAAATTCTTCAGAAACGTCACTTTTGAAGTGTTTTCTTGTACTTTTAAGCCAATCAGATACCCTACGGGCTCGGAAAGTGCAACGAAACCATCAAATTTTAGCTAGAAACTGTATTTTTGTCGATTTTTATTGAATTTGAACTATATTTCAACGTTTTTTGATGGTTCTGAGCCACCAAACACACTTAAAGCATGCAGAATCGACTCAGAATAGGAAAAGGAGACGTTTAGGTCAATTTTATGCATTCTGGCGTTCGTAGATACAAGAAAACTGTTAAAATTCTTCAGAAACGTCACTTTTGAAGTGTTTTCTTGTACTTTTAAGCCAATCAGATACCCCACGGGCTCGGAAAGTGCAACGAAACCATCAAATTTTAGCTAGAAACTGTATTTTTGTCGATTTTTATTGAATTTGAACTATATTTCAACGTTTTTTGTTTTGATGGTTCTGAGCCACCAAACACACTTAAAGCATGCAGAATCGACTCAGAATAGGAAAAGGAGACGTTTAGGTCAATTTTATGCATTCTGGCGTTCGAAGATACAAGAAAACTGTTAAAATTCTTCAGAAACGTCACTTTTGAAGTGTTTTCTTGTAGTTTTAAGCCAATCAGATACCCTACGGGCTCGGAAAGTGCAACGAAACCATCAAATTTTAGCTAGAAACTGTATTTTTGTCGATTTTTATTGAATTTGAACTATATTTCAACGTTTTTTGATGGTTCTGAGCCACCAAACACACTTAAAGCATGCAGAATCGACTCAGAATAGGAAAAGGAGACGTTTAGGTCAATTTTATGCATTCTGGCGTTCGTAGATACAAGAAAACTGTTAAAATTCTTCAGAAACGTCACTTTTGAAGTGTTTTCTTGTACTTTTAAGCCAATCAGATACCCTACGGGCTCGGAAAGTGCAACGAAACCATCAAATTTTAGCTAGAAACTGTATTTTTGTCGATTTTTATTGAATTTGAACTATATTTCAACGTTTTTTGATGGTTCTGAGCCACCAAACACACTTAAAGCATGCAGAATCGACTCAGAATAGGAAAAGGAGACGTTTAGGTCAATTTTATGCATTCTGGCGTTCGTAGATACAAGAAAACTGTTAAAATTCTTCAGAAACGTCACTTTTGAAGTGTTTTCTTGTACTTTTAAGCCAATCAGATACCCCACGGGCTCGGAAAGTGCAACGAAACCATCAAATTTTAGCTAGAAACTGTATTTTTGTCGATTTTTATTGAATTTGAACTATATTTCAACGTTTTTTGTTTTGATGGTTCTGAGCCACCAAACACACTTAAAGCATGCAGAATCGACTCAGAATAGGAAAAGGAGACGTTTAGGTCAATTTTATGCATTCTGGCGTTCGAAGATACAAGAAAACTGTTAAAATTCTTCAGAAACGTCACTTTTGAAGTGTTTTCTTGTACTTTTAAGCCAATCAGATACCCTACGGGCTCGGAAAGTGCAACGAAACCATCAAATTTTAGCTAGAAACTGTATTTTTGTCGATTTTTATTGAATTTGAACTATATTTCAACGTTTTTTGATGGTTCTGAGCCACCAAACACACTTAAAGCATGCAGAATCGACTCAGAATAGGAAAAGGAGACGTTTAGGTCAATTTTATGCATTCTGGCGTTCGTAGATACAAGAAAACTGTTAAAATTCTTCAGAAACGTCACTTTTGAAGTGTTTTCTTGTACTTTTAAGCCAATCAGATACCCTACGGGCTCGGAAAGTGCAACGAAACCATCAAATTTTAGCTAGAAACTGTATTTTTGTCGATTTTTATTGAATTTGAACTATATTTCAACGTTTTTTGATGGTTCTGAGCCACCAAACACACTTAAAGCATGCAGAATCGACTCAGAATAGGAAAAGGAGACGTTTAGGTCAATTTTATGCATTCTGGCGTTCGTAGATACAAGAAAACTGTTAAAATTCTTCAGAAACGTCACTTTTGAAGTGTTTTCTTGTACTTTTAAGCCAATCAGATACCCTACGGGCTCGGAAAGTGCAACGAATCCATCAAATTTTAGCTAGAAACTGTATTTTTGTCGATTTTTATTGAATTTGAACTATATTTCAAAGTTTTTTGATGGTTCTGAGCCACCAAACACACTTAAAGCATGCAGAATCGACTCAGAATAGGAAAAGGAGACGTTTAGGTCAATTTTATGCATTCTGGCGTTCGTAGATACAAGAAAACTGTTAAAATTCTTCAGAAACGTCACTTTTGAAGTGTTTTCTTGTACTTTTAAGCCAATCAGATACCCAACGGGCTCGGAAAGTGCAACGAAACCATCAAATTTTAGCTAGAAACTGTATTTTTGTCGATTTTTATTGAATTTGAACTATATTTCAACGTTTTTTGATGGTTCTGAGCCACCAAACACACTTAAAGCATGCAGAATCGACTCAGAATAGGAAAAGGAGACGTTTAGGTCAATTTTATGCATTCTGGCGTTCGTAGATACAAGAAAACTGTTAAAATTCTTCAGAAACGTCACTTTTGAAGTGTTTTCTTGTACTTTTAAGCCAATCAGATACCCTACGGGCTCGGAAAGTGCAACGAAACCATCAAATTTTAGCTAGAAACTGTATTTTTGTCGATTTTTATTGAATTTGAACTATATTTCAACGTTTTTTGATGGTTCTGAGCCACCAAACACACTTAAAGCATGCAGAATCGACTCAGAATAGGAAAAGGAGACGTTTAGGTCAATTTTATGCATTCTGGCGTTCGTAGATACAAGAAAACTGTTAAAATTCTTCAGAAACGTCACTTTTGAAGTGTTTTCTTGTACTTTTAAGCCAATCAGATACCCTACGGGCTGGGAAAGTGCAACGAAACCATCAAATTTTAGCTAGAAACTGTATTTTTGTCGATTTTTATTGAATTTGAACTATATTTCAACGTTTTTTGATGGTTCTGAGCCACCAAACACACTTAAAGCATGCAGAATCGACTCAGAATAGGAAAAGGAGACGTTTAGGTCAATTTTATGCATTCTGGCGTTCGTAGATACAAGAAAACTGTTAAAATTCTTCAGAAACGTCACTTTTGAAGTGTTTTCTTGTACTTTTAAGCCAATCAGATACCCTACGGGCTCGGAAAGTGCAACGAAACCATCAAATTTTAGCTAGAAACTGTATTTTTGTCGATTTTTATTGAATTTGAACTATATTTCAAAGTTTTTTGATGGTTCTGAGCCACCAAACACACTTAAAGCATGCAGAATCGACTCAGAATAGGAAAAGGAGACGTTTAGGTCAATTTTATGCATTCTGGCGTTCGTAGATACAAGAAAACTGTTAAAATTCTTCAGAAACGTCACTTTTGAAGTGTTTTCTTGTACTTTTAAGCCAATCAGATACCCTACGGGCTCGGAAAGTGCAACGAAACCATCAAATTTTAGCTAGAAACTGTATTTTTGTCGATTTTTATTGAATTTGAACTATATTTCAACGTTTTTTGATGGTTCTGAGCCACCAAACACACTTAAAGCATGCAGAATCGACTCAGAATAGGAAAAGGAGACGTTTAGGTCAATTTTATGCATTCTGGCGTTCGTAGATACAAGAAAACTGTTAAAATTCTTCAGAAACGTCACTTTTGAAGTGTTTTCTTGTACTTTTAAGCCAATCAGATACCCAACGGGCTCGGAAAGTGCAACGAAACCATCAAATTTTAGCTAGAAACTGTATTTTTGTCGATTTTTATTGAATTTGAACTATATTTCAACGTTTTTTGATGGTTCTGAGCCACCAAACACACTTAAAGCATGCAGAATCGACTCAGAATAGGAAAAGGAGACGTTTAGGTCAATTTTATGCATTCTGGCGTTCGTAGATACAAGAAAACTGTTAAAATTCTTCAGAAACGTCACTTTTGAAGTGTTTTCTTGTAATTTTAAGCCAATCAGATACCCTACGGGCTCGGAAAGTGCAACGAAACCATCAAATTTTAGCTAGAAACTGTATTTTTGTCGATTTTTATTGAATTTGAACTATATTTCAACATTTTTTGTTTTGATGGTTCTGAGCCACCAAACACACTTAAAGCATGCAGAATCGACTCAGAATAGGAAAAGGAGACGTTTAGGTCAATTTTATGCATTCTGGCGTTCGTAGATACAAGAAAACTGTTAAAATTCTTCAGAAACATCACTTTTGAAGTGTTTTCTTGTACTTTTAAGCCAATCAGATACCCTACGGGCTCGGAAAGTGCAACGAAACCATCAAATTTTAGCTAGAAACTGTATTTTTGTCGATTTTTATTTTATTTGAACTATATTTCAACGTTTTTTGATGGTTCTGAGCCACCAAACACACTTAAAGCATGCAGAATCGACTCAGAATAGGAAAAGGAGACGTTTAGGTCAATTTTATGCATTCTGGCGTTCGTAGATACAAGAAAACTGTTAAAATTCTTCAGAAACGTCACTTTTGAAGTGTTTTCTTGTACTTTTAAGCCAATCAGATACCCTACGGGCTCGGAAAGTGCAACGAAACCATCAAATTTTAGCTATAAACTGTATTTTTGTCGATTTTTATTGAATTTGAACTATATTTCAACGTTTTTTGATGGTTCTGAGCCACCAAACATATTTAAAGCATGCAGAATCGACTCAGAATAGGAAAAGGAGACGTTTAGGTCAATTTTATGCATTCTGGCGTTCGTAGATACAAGAAAACTGTTAAAATTCTTCAGAAACGTCACTTTTGAAGTGTTTTCTTGTACTTTTAAGCCAATCAGATACCCTACGGGCTCGGAAAGTGCAACGAAACCATCAAATTTTAGCTAGAAACTGTATTTTTGTCGATTTTTATTGAATTTGAACTATATTTCAACGTTTTTTGATGGTTCTGAGCCACCAAACACACTTAAAGCATGCAGAATCGACTCAGAATAGGAAAAGGAGACGTTTAGGTCAATTTTATGCATTCTGGCGTTCGTAGATACAAGAAAACTGTTAAAATTCTTCAGAAACGTCACTTTTGAAGTGTTTTCTTGTACTTTTAAGCCAATCAGATACCCTACGGGCTCGGAAAGTGCAACGAAACCATCAAATTTTAGCTAGAAACTGTATTTTTGTCGATTTTGATTGAATTTGAACTATATTTCAACGTTTTTTGATGGTTCTGAGCCACCAAACACACTTAAAGCATGCAGAATCGACTCAGAATAGGAAAAGGAGACCTTTAGGTCAATTTTATGCATTCTGGCGTTCGTAGATACAAGAAAACTGTTAAAATTCTTCAGAAACGTCACTTTTGAAGTGTTTTCTTGTACTTTTAAGCCAATCAGATACCCTACGGGCTCGGAAAGTGCAACGAAACCATAAAATTTTAGATAGAAACTGTATTTTTGTCGATTTTTATTGAATTTGAACTATATTTCAACGTTTTTTGATGGTTCTGAGCCACCAAACACACTTAAAGCATGCAGAATCGACTCAGAATAGGAAAAGGAGACGTTTAGGTCAATTTTATGCATTCTGGCGTTCGTAGATACAAGAAAACTGTTAAAATTCTTCAGAAACGTCACTTTTGAAGTGTTTTCTTGTACTTTTAAGCCAATCAGATACCCTACGGGCTCGGAAAGTGCAACGAAACCATCAAATTTTAGCTAGAAACTGTATTTTTGTCGATTTTTATTGAATTTGAACTATATTTCAACGTTTTTTGATGGTTCTGAGCCACCAAACACACTTAAAGCATGCAGAATCGACTCAGAATAGGAAAAGGAGACGTTTAGGTCAATTTTATGCATTCTGGCGTTCGTAGATACAAGAAAACTGTTAAAATTCTTCAGAAACGTCACTTTTGAAGTGTTTTCTTGTACTTTTAAGCCAATCAGATACCCTACGGGCTCGGAAAGTGCAACGAAACCATCAAATTT
Organism: Zophobas morio; assembly: GCF_036711695.1. Taxonomy (NCBI): domain Eukaryota; kingdom Metazoa; phylum Arthropoda; class Insecta; order Coleoptera; family Tenebrionidae; genus Zophobas; species Zophobas morio. The sequence continues at coordinate 59,479 of NW_026972196.1, read as the reverse complement.
TAGCTAGAAACTGTATTTTTGTCGATTTTTATTGAATTTGAACTATATTTCAACGTTTTTTGATGGTTCTGAGCCACCAAACACACTTAACACTAGAACCGCCGCACCGGTCAATTTGACCGTTTTCCGATTTTAAAGTTTTTTTTTTAACGGAAATAATTTTTCTATGATCTTGCAATCTTCTGAGTTTTCCTAAATTATCTTTGGCAATGCTGTCACAAAATTTTGAACATTTTGAAAAATTCTGAGCGCTGTTTTGGAAATTTTTTCCTGAAACCGCCGGCTCGGTCAGATTGACCGGAACGTTAATATTATATTTTGATTAAATGTATATGTCATTTAGTTTATTTTCTGGGAGCAGTTGAATGAATTATACAGTTTGACTTGCACCAAATGTAAATAAATTTATATTTTCAACATTTCTAAAATAACAAAATGGCATATATCTGCATCAAACAATCAGAGCTTTTCCTCTTTGTTAGTTTTTGTTCGTACTTATTTCAACGTGTTCATTCTTACACTTGGCTAAGAACCTGTTTCTACTTGTGCCACACATGCGCAGAACTGATTTTGCGCATGCGTACAAAATTTTTGCAAATTACAGCCTGTAAATTTGTGAACATAAAAATTGCTCCGTTGTACTTCGAAAGGGCATGCTTTATGTTTAGTTTTAGTATTCTATACTTACCTATATACAAATTGAATTGTATGTGGTCCAGGAAAGGCCTCATGGCTGCACAGGCATTAGCATATTTAGACTAACTAGAATATCTTCCACCAAAAAATTCGGAGTATGATTCTAAATTATCTAATATTGTTAGGGAAAATGAAATACTTTCTCACCTTGTTCGGAGTAAAGAACAATGTGGTGGAGAATCTGACCGTGACACAGTTTGTGATACACGATGGTGGTGAGTGAATATTGCTTGGTCGAGTGCAACAGAACACTCGTAGAATAGCCCATAACAAAAAAGATCTACAATACGCCAATAATTGTGAGAGTGGATCAAAGATATGTCATCAATCTCGTAAAAGACGTACATATCTAGAAAATAAATGTGAAAATAAAACTTATGTGTGAGAACTAAAAAAAAAGAACCTATGTGGTTTATATGAATTTAAAACAACCTACTACAAAAATTGTAACAACATTTAAGATAATTACGTTAAGGTAACAATTATTTCTGTATTTTGCGTTTCCTTTTATGGAAATAAATATGCTAATTCATAAAAACAATCGAAAAAACTGAGTTTTAATCACCGGTCAATTTGACCGGGGCGGCGGTTCCAGGTATGTGGAATTTTCGGCGGTTCTAGTGTTAAAGCATGCAGAATCGACTCAGAATAGGAAAAGGAGACGTTTAGGTCAATTTTATGCATTCTGGCGTTCGTAGATACAAGAAAACTGTTAAAATTCTTCAGAAACGTCACTTTTGAAGTGTTTTCTTGTACTTTTAAGCCAATCAGATACCCTACGGGCTCGGAAAGTGCAACGAAACCATCAAATTTTAGCTAGAAACTGTATTTTTGTCGATTTTTATTGAATTTGAACTATATTTCAACGTTTTTTGATGGTTCTGAGCCACCAAACACACTTAAAGCATGCAGAATCGACTCAGAATAGGAAAAGGAGACGTTTAGGTCAATTTTATGCATTCTGGCGTTCGTAGATACAAGAAAACTGTTAAAATTCTTCAGAAACGTCACTTTTGAAGTGTTTTCTTGTACTTTTAAGCCAATCAGATACCCTACGGGCTCGGAAAGTGCAACGAAACCATCAAATTTTAGCTAGAAACTGTATTTTTGTCGATTTTTATTGAATTTGAACTATATTTCAACGTTTTTTGATGGTTCTGAGCCACCAAACACACTTAAAGCATGCAGAATCGACTCAGAATAGGAAAAGGAGACGTTTAGGTCAATTTTATGCATTCTGGCGTTCGTAGATACAAGAAAACTGTTAAAATTCTTCAGAAACGTCACTTTTGAAGTGTTTTCTTGTACTTTTAAGATAATCAGATACCCTACGGGCTCGGAAAGTGCAACGAAACCATCAAATTTTAGCTAGAAACTGTATTTTTGTCGATTTTTATTGAATTTGAACTATATTTCAACGTTTTTTGATGGTTCTGAGCCACCAAACACACTTAAAGCATGCAGAATCGACTCAGAATAGGAAAAGGAGACGTTTAGGTCAATTTTATGCATTCTGGCGTTCGTAGATACAAGAAAACTGTTAAAATTCTTCAGAAACGTCACTTTTGAAGTGTTTTCTTGTACTTTTAAGCCAATCAGATACCCTACGGGCTCGGAAAGTGCAACGAAACCATCAAATTTTAGCTAGAAACTGTATTTTTGTCGATTTTTATTGAATTTGAACTATATTTCAACGTCTTTTGATGGTTCTGAGCCACCAAACACACTTAAAGCATGCAGAATCGACTCAGAATAGGAAAAGGAGACGTTTAGGTCAATTTTATGCATTCTGGCGTTCGTAGATACAAGAAAACTGTTAAAATTCTTCAGAAACGTCACTTTTGAAGTGTTTTCTTGTACTTTTAAGCCAATCAGATACCCTACGGGCTCGGAAAGTGCAACGAAACCATCAAATTTTAGCTAGAAACTGTATTTTTGTCGATTTTTATTGAATTTGAACTATATTTCAACGTTTTTTGATGGTTCTGAGCCACCAAACACACTTAAAGCATGCAGAATCGACTCAGAATAGGAAAAGGAGACGTTTAGGTCAATTTTATGCATTCTGGCGTTCGTAGATACAAGAAAACTGTTAAAATTCTTCAGAAACGTCACTTTTGAAGTGTTTTCTTGTACTTTTAAGCCAATCAGATACCCTACGGGCTCGGAAAGTGCAACGAAACCATCAAATTTTAGCTAGAAACTGTATTTTTGTCGATTTTTATTGAATTTGAACTATATTTCAACGTTTTTTGATGGTTCTGAGCCACCAAACACACTTAAAGCATGCAGAATCGACTCAGAATAGGAAAAGGAGACGTTTAGGTCAATTTTATGCATTCTGGCGTTCGTAGATACAAGAAAACTGTTAAAATTCTTCAGAAACGTCACTTTTGAAGTGTTTTCTTGTACTTTTAAGCCAATCAGATACCCTACGGGCTCGGAAAGTGCAACGAAACCATCAAATTTTAGCTAGAAACTGTATTTTTGTCGATTTTTATTGAATTTGAACTATATTTCAACGTTTTTTGATGGTTCTGAGCCACCAAACACACTTAAAACATGCAGAATCGACTCAGAATAGGAAAAGGAGACGTTTAGGTCAATTTTATGCATTCTGGCGTTCGTAGATACAAGAAAACTGTTAAAATTCTTCAGAAACGTCACTTTTGAAGTGTTTTCTTGTACTTTTAAGCCAATCAGATACCCTACGGGCTCGGAAAGTGCAACGAAACCATCAAATTTTAGCTAGAAACTGTATTTTTGTCGATTTTTATTGAATTTGAACTATATTTCAACGTTTTTTGATGGTTCTGATCCACCAAACACACTTAAAGCATGCAGAATCGACTCAGAATAGGAAAAGGAGTCGTTTAGGTCAATTTTATGCATTCTGGCGTTCGTAGATACAAGAAAACTGTTAAAATTCTTCAGAAACGTCACTTTTGAAGTGTTTTCTTGTACTTTTAAGCCAATCAGATACCCTACGGGCTCGGAAAGTGCAACGAAACCATCAAATTTTAGCTAGAAACTGTATTTTTGTCGATTTTTATTGAATTTGAACTATATTTCAACGTTTTTTGATGGTTCTGAGCCACCAAACACACTTAAAGCATGCAGAATCGACTCAGAATAGGAAAAGGAGACGTTTAGGTCAATTTTATGCATTCTGGCGTTCGTAGATACAAGAAAACTGTTAAAATTCTTCAGAAACGTCACTTTTGAAGTGTTTTCTTGTACTTTTAAGCCAATCAGATACCCTACGGGCTCGGAAAGTGCAACGAAACCATCAAATTTTAGCTAGAAACTGTATTTTTGTCGATTTTTATTGAATTTGAACTATATTTCAACGTTTTTTGATGGTTCTGAGCCACCAAACACACTTAAAGCATGCAGAATCGACCCAGAATAGGAAAAGGAGACGTTTAGGTCAATTTTATGCATTCTGGCGTTCGTAGATACAAGAAAACTGTTAAAATTCTTCAGAAACGTCACTTTTGAAGTGTTTTCTTGTACTTTTAAGCCAATCAGATACCCTACGGGCTCGGAAAGTGCAACGAAACCATCAAATTTTAGCTAGAAACTGTATTTTTGTCGATTTTTATTGAATTTGAACTATATTTCAACGTTTTTTGATGGTTCTGAGCCACCAAACACACTTAAAGCATGCAGAATCGACTCAGAATAGGAAAAGGAGACGTTTAGGTCAATTTTATGCATTCTGGCGTTCGTAGATACAAGAAAACTGTTAAAATTCTTCAGAAACGTCACTTTTGAAGTGTTTTCTTGTACTTTTAAGCCAATCAGATACCCTACGGGCTCGGAAAGTGCAACGAAACCATCAAATTTTAGCTAGAAACTGTATTTTTGTCGATTTTTATTGAATTTGAACTATATTTCAACGTTTTTTGATGGTTCTGAGCCACCAAACACACTTAAAGCATGCAGAATCGACTCAGAATAGGAAAAGGAGACGTTTAGGTCAATTTTATGCATTCTGGCGTTCGTAGATACAAGAAAACTGTTAAAATTCTTCAGAAACGTCACTTTTGAAGTGTTTTCTTGTACTTTTAAGCCAATCAGATACCCTACGGGCTCGGAAAGTGCAACGAAACCATCAAATTTTAGCTAGAAACTGTATTTTTGTCGATTTTTATTGAATTTGAACTAGATTTCAACGTTTTTTGATGGTTCTGAGCCACCAAACACACTTAAAGCATGCAGAATCGACTCAGAATAGGAAAAGGAGACGTTTAGGTCAATTTTATGCATTCTGGCGTTCGTAGATACAAGAAAACTGTTAAAATTCTTCAGAAACGTCACTTTTGAAGTGTTTTCTTGTACTTTTAAGCCAATCAGATACCCAACGGGCTCGGAAAGTGCAACGAAACCATCAAATTTTAGCTAGAAACTGTATTTTTGTCGATTTTTATTGAATTTGAACTATATTTCAACGTTTTTTGATGGTTCTGAGCCACCAAACACACTTAAAGCATGCAGAATCGACTCAGAATAGGAAAAGGAGACGTTTAGGTCAATTTAATGCATTCTGGCGTTCGTAGATACAAGAAAACTGTTAAAATTCTTCAGAAACGTCACTTTTGAAGTGTTTTCTTGTACTTTTAAGCCAATCAGATACCCTACGGGCTCGGAAAGTGCAACGAAACCATCAAATTTTAGCTAGAAACTGTATTTTTGTCGATTTTTATTGAATTTGAACTAGATTTCAACGTTTTTTGATGGTTCTGAGCCACCAAACACACTTAAAGCATGCAGAATCGACTCAGAATAGGAAAAGGAGACGTTTAGGTCAATTTTATGCATTCTGGCGTTCGTAGATACAAGAAAACTGTTAAAATTCTTCAGAAACGTCACTTTTGAAGTGTTTTCTTGTACTTTTAAGCCAATCAGATACCCTACGGGCTCGGAAAGTGCAACGAAACCATCAAATTTTAGCTAGAAACTGTATTTTTGTCGATTTTTATTGAATTTGAACTATATTTCAACGTTTTTTGATGGTTCTGAGCCACCAAACACACTTAAAGCATGCAGAATCGACTCAGAATAGGAAAAGGAGACGTTTAGGTCAATTTAATGCATTCTGGCGTTCGTAGATACAAGAAAACTGTTAAAATTCTTCAGAAACGTCACTTTTGAAGTGTTTTCTTGTACTTTTAAGCCAATCAGATACCCTACGGGCTCGGAAAGTGCAACGAAACCATCAAATTTTAGCTAGAAACTGTATTTTTGTCGATTTTTATTGAATTTGAACTATATTTCAACGTTTTTTGATGGTTCTGAGCCACCAAACACACTTAAAGCATGCAGAATCGACTCAGAATAGGAAAAGGAGACGTTTAGGTCAATTTTATGCATTCTGGCGTTCGTAGATACAAGAAAACTGTTAAAATTCTTCAGAAACGTCACTTTTGAAGTGTTTTCTTGTACTTTTAAGCCAATCAGATACCCTACGGGCTCGGAAAGTGCAACGAAACCATCAAATTTTAGCTAGAAACTGTATTTTTGTCGATTTTTATTGAATTTGAACTATATTTCAACGTTTTTTGATGGTTCTGAGCCACCAAACACACTTAAAGCATGCAGAATCGACTCAGAATAGGAAAAGGAGACGTTTAGGTCAATTTTATGCATTCTGGCGTTCGTAGATACAAGAAAACTGTTAAAATTCTTCAGAAACGTCACTTTTGAAGTGTTTTCTTGTACTTTTAAGCCAATCAGATACCCTACGGGCTCGGAAAGTGCAACGAAACCATCAAATTTTAGCTAGAAACTGTATTTTTGTCGATTTTTATTGAATTTGAACTATATTTCAACGTTTTTTGATGGTTCTGAGCCACCAAACACACTTAAAGCATGCAGAATCGACTCAGAATAGGAAAAGGAGACGTTTAGGTCAATTTAATGCATTCTGGCGTTCGTAGATACAAGAAAACTGTTAAAATTCTTCAGAAACGTCACTTTTGAAGTGTTTTCTTGTACTTTTAAGCCAATCAGATACCCTACGGGCTCGGAAAGTGCAACGAAACCATCAAATTTTAGCTAGAAACTGTATTTTTGTCGATTTTTATTGAATTTGAACTATATTTCAACGTTTTTTGATGGTTCTGAGCCACCAAACACACTTAAAGCATGCAGAATCGACTCAGAATAGGAAAAGGAGACGTTTAGGTCAATTTTATGCATTCTGGCGTTCGTAGATACAAGAAAACTGTTAAAATTCTTCAGAAACGTCACTTTTGAAGTGTTTTCTTGTACTTTTAAGCCAATCAGATACCCTACGGGCTCGGAAAGTGCAACGAAACCATCAAATTTTAGCTAGAAACTGTATTTTTGTCGATTTTTATTGAATTTGAACTATATTTCAACGTTTTTTGATAGTTCTGAGCCACCAAACACACTTAAAGCATGCAGAATCGACTCAGAATAGGAAAAGGAGACGTTTAGGTCAATTTTATGCATTCTGGCGTTCGTAGATACAAGAAAACTGTTAAAATTCTTCAGAAACGTCACTTTTGAAGTGTTTTCTTGTACTTTTAAGCCAATCAGATACCCTACGGGCTCGGAAAGTGCAACGAAACCATCAAATTTTAGCTAGAAACTGTATTTTTGTCGATTTTTATTGAATTTGAACTATATTTCAACGTTTTTTGATGGTTCTGAGCCACCAAACACACTTAAAGCATGCAGAATCGACTCAGAATAGGAAAAGGAGACGTTTAGGTCAATTTTATGCATTCTGGCGTTCGTAGATACAAGAAAACTGTTAAAATTCTTCAGAAACGTCACTTTTGAAGTGTTTTCTTGTACTTTTAAGCCAATCAGATACCCTACGGGCTCGGAAAGTGCAACGAAACCATCAAATTTTAGCTAGAAACTGTATTTTTGTCGATTTTTATTGAATTTGAACTATATTTCAACGTTTTTTGATGGTTCTGAGCCACCAAACACACTTAAAGCATGCAGAATCGACTCAGAATAGGAAAAGGAGACGTTCAGGTCAATTTTATGCATTCTGGCGTTCGTAGATACAAGAAAACTGTTAAAATTCTTCAGAAACGTCACTTTTGAAGTGTTTTCTTGTACTTTTAAGCCAATCAGATACCCTACGGGCTCGGAAAGTGCAACGAAACCATCAAATTTTAGCTAGAAACTGTATTTTTGTCGATTTTTATTGAATTTGAACTATATTTCAACGTTTTTTGATGGTTCTGAGCCACCAAACACACTTAAAGCATGCAGAATCGACTCAGAATAGGAAAAGGAGACGTTTAGGTCAATTTTATGCATTCTGGCGTTCGTAGATACAAGAAAACTGTTAAAATTCTTCAGAAACGTCACTTTTGAAGTGTTTTCTTGTACTTTTAAGCCAATCAGATACCCTACGGGCTCGGAAAGTGCAACGAAACCATCAAATTTTAGCTAGAAACTGTATTTTTGTCGATTTTTATTGAATTTGAACTATATTTCAACGTTTTTTGATGGTTCTGAGCCACCAAACACACTTAAAGCATGCAGAATCGACTCAGAATAGGAAAAGGAGACGTTTAGGTCAATTTTATGCATTCTGGCGTTCGTAGATACAAGAAAACTGTTAAAATTCTTCAGAAACGTCACTTTTGAAGTGTTTTCTTGTACTTTTAAGCCAATCAGATAACCTACGGGCTCGAAAAGTGCAACGAAACCATCAAATTTTAGCTAGAAACTGTATTTTTGTCGATTTTTATTGAATTTGAACTATATTGCAACGTTTTTTGATGGTTCTGAGCCACCAAACACACTTAAAGCATGCAGAATCGACTCAGAATAGGAAAAGGAGACGTTTAGGTCAATTTTATGCATTCTGGCGTTCGTAGATACAAGAAAACTGTTAAAATTCTTCAGAAACGTCACTTTTGAAGTGTTTTCTTGTACTTTTAAGCCAATCAGATACCCTACGGGCTCGGAAAGTGCAACGAAACCATCAAATTTTAGCTAGAAACTGTATTTTTGTCGATTTTTATTGAATTTGAACTATATTTCAACGTTTTTTGATGGTTCTGAGCCACCAAACACACTTAAAGCATGCAGAATCGACTCAGAATAGGAAAAGGAGACGTTTAGGTCAATTTTATGCATTCTGGCGTTCGTAGATACAAGAAAACTGTTAAAATTCTTCAGAAACGTCACTTTTGAAGTGTTTTCTTGTACTTTTAAGCCAATCAGATACCCTACGGGCTCGGAAAGTGCAACGAAACCATCAAATTTTAGCTAGAAACTGTATTTTTGTCGATTTTTATTGAATTTGAACTATATTTCAACGTTTTTTGATGGTTCTGAGCCACCAAACACACTTGAAGCATGCAGAATCGACTCAGAATAGGAAAAGGAGACGTTTAGGTCAATTTTATGCATTCTGGCGTTCGTAGATACAAGAAAACTGTTAAAATTCTTCAGAAACGTCACTTTTGAAGTGTTTTCTTGTACTTTTAAGCCAATCAGATACCCTACGGGCTCGGAAAGTGCAACGAAACCATCAAATTTTAGCTAGAAACTGTATTTTTGTCGATTTTTATTGAATTTGAACTATATTTCAACGTTTTTTGATGGTTCTGAGCCACCAAACACACTTAAAGCATGCAGAATCGACTCAGAATAGGAAAAGGAGACGTTTAGGTCAATTTTATGCATTCTGGCGTTCGTAGATACAAGAAAACTGTTAAAATTCTTCAGAAACGTCACTTTTGAAGTGTTTTCTTGTACTTTTAAGCCAATCAGATACCCGACGGGCTCGGAAAGTGCAACGAAACCCTCAAATTTTAGCTAGAAACTGTATTTTTGTCGATTTTTATTGAATTTGAACTATATTTCAACGTTTTTTGATGGTTCTGAGCCACCAAACACACTTAAAGCATGCAGAATCGACTCAGAATAGGAAAAGGAGACGTTTAGGTCAATTTTATGCATTCTGGCGTTCGTAGATACAAGAAAACTGTTAAAATTCTTCAGAAACGTCACTTTTGAAGTGTTTTCTTGTACTTTTAAGCCAATCAGATACCCTACGGGCTCGGAAAGTGCAACGAAACCATCAAATTTTAGCTAGAAACTGTATTTTTGTCGATTTTTATTGAATTTGAACTATATTTCAACGTTTTTTGATGGTTCTGAGCCACCAAACACACTTAAAGCATGCAGAATCGACTCAGAATAGGAAAAGGAGACGTTTAGGTCAATTTTATGCATTCTGGCGTTCGTAGATACAAGAAAACTGTTAAAATTCTTCAGAAACGTCACTTTTGAAGTGTTTTCTTGTACTTTTAAGCCAATCAGATACCCTACGGGCTCGGAAAGTGCAACGAAACCATCAAATTTTAGCTAGAAACTGTATTTTTGTCGATTTTTATTGAATTTGAACTATATTTCAACGTTTTTTGATGGTTCTGAGCCACCAAACACACTTAAAGCATGCAGAATCGACTCAGAATAGGAAAAGGAGACGTTTAGGTCAATTTTATGCATTCTGGCGTTCGTAGATACAAGAAAACTGTTAAAATTCTTCAGAAACGTCACTTTTGAAGTGTTTTCTTGTACTTTTAAGCCAATCAGATACCCTACGGGCTCGGAAAGTGCAACGAAACCATCAAATTTTAGCTAGAAACTGTATTTTTGTCGATTTTTATTGAATTTGAACTATATTTCAACGTTTTTTGATGGTTCTGAGCCACCAAACACACTTAAAGCATGCAGAATCGACTCAGAATAGGAAAAGGAGACGTTTAGGTCAATTTTATGCATTCTGGCGTTCGTAGATACAAGAAAAGTGTTAAAATTCTTCAGAAACGTCACTTTTGAAGTGTTTTCTTGTACTTTTAAGCCAATCAGATACCCAACGTGCTCGGAAAGTGCAACGAAACCATCAAATTTTAGCTAGAAACTGTATTTTTGTCGATTTTTATTGAATTTGAACTATATTTCAACGTTTTTTGATGGTTCTGAGCCACCAAACACACTTAAAGCATGCAGAATCGACTCAGAATAGGAAAAGGAGACGTTTAGGTCAATTTTATGCATTCTGGCGTTCGTAGATACAAGAAAACTGTTAAAATTCTTCAGAAACGTCACTTTTGAAGTGTTTTCTTGTACTTTTAAGCCAATCAGATAACCTACGGGCTCGGAAAGTGCAACGAAACCATCAAATTTTAGCTAGAAACTGTATTTTTGTCGATTTTTATTGAATTTGAACTATATTTCAACGTTTTTTGATGGTTCTGAGCCACCAAACACACTTAAAGCATGCAGAATCGACTCAGAATAGGAAAAGGAGACGTTTAGGTCAATTTTATGCATTCTGGCGTTCGTAGATACAAGAAAACTGTTAAAATTCTTCAGAAACGTCACTTTTGAAGTGTTTTCTTGTACTTTTAAGCCAATCAGATACCCTACGGGCTCTGAAAGTGCAACGAAACCATCAAATTTTAGCTAGAAACTGTATTTTTGTCGATTTTTATTGAATTTGAACTATATTTCAACGTTTTTTGATGGTTCTGAGCCACCAAACACACTTAAAGCATGCAGAATCGACTCAGAATAGGAAAAGGAGACGTTTAGGTCAATTTTATGCATTCTGGCGTTCGTAGATACAAGAAAAATGTTAAAATTCTTCAGAAACGTCACTTTTGAAGTGTTTTCTTGTACTTTTAAGCCAATCAGATACCCTACGGGCTCGGAAAGTGCAACGAAACCATCAAATTTTAGCTAGAAACTGTATTTTTGTCGATTTTTATTGAATTTGAACTATATTTCAACGTTTTTTGATGGTTCTGAGCCACCAAACACACTTAAAGCATGCAGAATCGACTCAGAATAGGAAAAGGAGACGTTTAGGTCAATTTTATGCATTCTGGCGTTCGTAGATACAAGAAAACTGTTAAAATTCTTCAGAAACGTCACTTTTGAAGTGTTTTCTTGTACTTTTAAGCCAATCAGATACCCGACGGGCTCTGAAAGTGCAACGAAACCATCAAATTTTAGCTAGAAACTGTATTTTTGTCGATTTTTATTGAATTTGAACTATATTTCAACGTTTTTTGATGGTTCTGAGCCACCAAACACACTTAAAGCATGCAGAATCGACTCAGAATAGGAAAAGGAGACGTTTAGGTCAATTTTATGCATTCTGGCGTTCGTAGATACAAGAAAACTGTTAAAATTCTTCAGAAACGTCACTTTTGAAGTGTTTTCTTGTACTTTTAAGCCAATCAGATACCCTACGGGCTCGGAAAGTGCAACGAAACCATCAAATTTTAGCTAGAAACTGTATTTTTGTCGATTTTTATTGAATTTGAACTATATTTCAACGTTTTTTGATGGTTCTGAGCCACCAAACACACTTAAAGCATGCAGAATCGACTCAGAATAGGAAAAGGAGACGTTTAGGTCAATTTTATGCATTCTGGCGTTCGTAGATACAAGAAAACTGTTAAAATTCTTCAGAAACGTCACTTTTGAAGTGTTTTCTTGTACTTTTAAGCCAATCAGATACCCTACGGGCTCGGAAAGTGCAACGAAACCATCAAATTTTAGCTAGAAACTGTATTTTTGTCGATTTTTATTGAATTTGAACTATATTTCAACGTTTTTTGATGGTTCTGAGCCACCAAACACACTTAAAGCATGCAGAATCGACTCAGAATAGGAAAAGGAGACGTTTAGGTCAATTTTATGCATTCTGGCGTTCGTAGATACAAGAAAACTGTTAAAATTCTTCAGAAACGTCACTTTTGAAGTGTTTTCTTGTACTTTTAAGCCAATCAGATACCCTACGGGCTCGGAAAGTGCAACGAAACCATCAAATTTTAGCTAGAAACTGTATTTTTGTCGATTTTTATTGAATTTGAACTATATTTCAACGTTTTTTGATGGTTCTGAGCCACCAAACACACTTAAAGCATGCAGAATCGACTCAGAATAGGAAAAGGAGACGTTTAGGTCAATTTTATGCATTCTGGCGTTCGTAGATACAAGAAAACTGTTAAAATTCTTCAGAAACGTCACTTTTGAAGTGTTTTCTTGTACTTTTAAGCCAATCAGATACCCTACGGGCTCGGAAAGTGCAACGAAACCATCAAATTTTAGCTAGAAACTGTATTTTTGTCGATTTTTATTGAATTTGAACTATATTTCAACGTTTTTTGATGGTTCTGAGCCACCAAACACACTTAAAGCATGCAGAATCGACTCAGAATAGGAAAAGGAGACGTTTAGGTCAATTTTATGCATTCTGGCGTTCGTAGATACAAGAAAACTGTTAAAATTCTTCAGAAACGTCACTTTTGATGTGTTTTCTTGTACTTTTAAGCCAATCAGATACCCTACGGGCTCGGAAAGTGCAACGAAACCATCAAATTTTAGCTAGAAACTGTATTTTTGTCGATTTTTATTGAATTTGAACTATATTTCAAAGTTTTTTGATGGTTCTGAGCCACCAAACACACTTAAAGCATGCAGAATCGACTCAGAATAGGAAAAGGAGACGTTTAGGTCAATTTTATACATTCTGGCGTTCGTAGATACAAGAAAACTGTTAAAATTCTTCAGAAACGTCACTTTTGAAGTGTTTTCTTGTACTTTTAAGCCAATCAGATACCCTACGGGCTCGGAAAGTGCAACGAAACCATCAAATTTTAGCTAGAAACTGTATTTTTGTCGATTTTTATTGAATTTGAACTATATTTCAAAGTTTTTTGATGGTTCTGAGCCACCAAACACACTTAAAGCATGCAGAATCGACTCAGAATAGGAAAAGGAGACGTTTAGGTCAATTTTATGCATTCTGGCGTTCGTAGATACAAGAAAACTGTTAAAATTCTTCAGAAACGTCACTTTTGAAGAGTTTTCTTGTACTTTTAAGCCAATCAGATACCCAACGGGCTCGGAAAGTGCAACGAAACCATCAAATTTTAGCTAGAAACTGTATTTTTGTCGATTTTTATTGAATTTGAACTATATTTCAACGTTTTTTGATGGTTCTGAGCCACCAAACACACTTAAAGCATGCAGAATCGACTCAGAATAGGAAAAGGAGACGTTTAGGTCAATTTTATGCATTATGGCGTTCGTAGATACAAGAAAACTGTTAAAATTCTTCAGAAACGTCACTTTTGAAGTGTTTTCTTGTACTTTTAAGCCAATCAGATACCCTACGGGCTCGGAAAGTGCAACGAAACCATCAAATTTTAGCTAGAAACTGTATTTTTGTCGATTTTTATTGAATTTGAACTATATTTCAACGTTTTTTGATGGTTCTGAGCCACCAAACACACTTAAAGCATGCAGAATCGACTCAGAATAGGAAAAGGAGACGTTTAGGTCAATTTTATGCATTCTGGCGTTCGTAGATACAAGAAAACTGTTAAAATTCTTCAGAAACGTCACTTTTGAAGTGTTTTCTTGTACTTTTAAGCCAATCAGATACCCTACGGGCTCGGAAAGTGCAACGAAACCATCAAATTTTAGCTAGAAACTGTATTTTTGTCGATTTTTATTGAATTTGAACTATATTTCAACGTTTTTTGATGGTTCTGAGCCACCAAACACACTTAAAGCATGCAGAATCGACTCAGAATAGGAAAAGGAGACGTTTAGGTCAATTTTATGCATTCTGGCGTTCGTAGATACAAGAAAACTGTTAAAATTCTTCAGAAACGTCACTTTTGAAGTGTTTTCTTGTACTTTTAAGCCAATCAGATACCCTACGGGCTCGGAAAGTGCAACGAAACCATCAAATTTTAGCTAGAAACTGTATTTTTGTCGATTTTTATTGAATTTGAACTATATTTCAACGTTTTTTGATGGTTCTGAGCCACCAAACACACTTAAAGCATGCAGAATCGACTCAGAATAGGAAAAGGAGACGTTTAGGTCAATTTTATGCATTCTGGCGTTCGTAGATACAAGAAAACTGTTAAAATTCTTCAGAAACGTCACTTTTGAAGTGTTTTCTTGTACTTTTAAGCCAATCAGATACCCTACGGGCTCGGAAAGTGCAACGAAACCATCAAATTTTAGCTAGAAACTGTATTTTTGTCGATTTTTATTGAATTTGAACTATATTTCAAAGTTTTTTGATGGTTCTGAGCCACCAAACACACTTAAAGCATGCAGAATCGACTCAGAATAGGAAAAGGAGACGTTTAGGTCAATTTTATGCATTCTGGCGTTCGTAGATACAAGAAAACTGTTAAAATTCTTCAGAAACGTCACTTTTGAAGTGTTTTCTTGTACTTTTAAGCCAATCAGATACCCTACGGGCTCGGAAAGTGCAACGAAACCATCAAATTTTAGCTAGAAACTGTATTTTTGTCGATTTTTATTGAATTTGAACTATATTTCAAAGTTTTTTGATGGTTCTGAGCCACCAAACACACTTAAAGCATGCAGAATCGACTCAGAATAGGAAAAGGAGACGTTTAGGTCAATTTTATGCATTCTGGCGTTCGTAGATACAAGAAAACTGTTAAAATTCTTCAGAAACGTCACTTTTGAAGAGTTTTCTTGTACTTTTAAGCCAATCAGATACCCAACGGGCTCGGAAAGTGCAACGAAACCATCAAATTTTAGCTAGAAACTGTATTTTTGTCGATTTTTATTGAATTTGAACTATATTTCAACGTTTTTTGATGGTTCTGAGCCACCAAACACACTTAAAGCATGCAGAATCGACTCAGAATAGGAAAAGGAGACGTTTAGGTCAATTTTATGCATTATGGCGTTCGTAGATACAAGAAAACTGTTAAAATTCTTCAGAAACGTCACTTTTGAAGTGTTTTCTTGTACTTTTAAGCCAATCAGACACCCTACGGGCTCGGAAAGTGCAACGAAACCATCAAATTTTAGCTAGAAACTGTATTTTTGTCGATTTTTATTGAATTTGAACTATATTTCAACGTTTTTTGATGGTTCTGAGCCACCAAACACACTTAAAGCATGCAGAATCGACTCAGAATAGGAAAAGGAGACGTTTAGGTCAATTTTATGCATTCTGGCGTTCGTAGATACAAGAAAACTGTTAAAATTCTTCAGAAACGTCACTTTTGAAGTGTTTTCTTGTACTTTTAAGCCAATCAGATACCCTACGGGCTCGGAAAGTGCAACGAAACCATCAAATTTTAGCTAGAAACTGTATTTTTGTCGATTTTTATTGAATTTGAACTATATTTCAACGTTTTTTGATGGTTCTGAGCCACGAAACACACTTAAAGCATGCAGAATCGACTCAGAATAGGAAAAGGAGACGTTTAGGTCAATTTTATGCATTCTGGCGTTCGTAGATACAAGAAAACTGTTAAAATTCTTCAGAAACGTCACTTTTGAAGTGTTTTCTTGTACTTTTAAGCCAATCAGATACCCTACGGGCTCGGAAAGTGCAACGAAACCATCAAATTTTAGCTAGAAACTGTATTTTTGTCGATTTTTATTGAATTTGAACTATATTTCAACGTTTTTTGATGGTTCTGAGCCACGAAACACACTTAAAGCATGCAGAATCGACTCAGAATAGGAAAAGGAGACGTTTAGGTCAATTTTATGCATTCTGGCGTTCGTAGATACAAGAAAACTGTTAAATTTCTTCAGAAACGTCACTTTTGAAGTGTTTTCTTGTACTTTTAAGCCAATCAGATACCCTACGGGCTCGGAAAGTGCAACGAAACCATCAAATTTTAGCTAGAAACTGTATTTTTGTCGATTTTTATTGAATTTGAACTATATTTCAACGTTTTTTGATGGTTCTGAGCCACCAAACACACTTAAAGCATGCAGAATCGACTCAGAATAGGAAAAGGAGACGTTTAGGTCAATTTTATGCATTATGGCGTTCGTAGATACAAGAAAACTGTTAAAATTCTTCAGAAACGTCACTTTTGAAGTGTTTTCTTGTACTTTTAAGCCAATCAGATACCCTACGGGCTCGGAAAGTGCAACGAAACCATCAAATTTTAGCTAGAAACTGTATTTTTGTCGATTTTTATTGAATTTGAACTATATTTCAACGTTTTTTGATGGTTCTGAGCCACCAAACACACTTAAAGCATGCAGAATCGACTCAGAATAGGAAAAGGAGACGTTTAGGTCAATTTTATGCATTCTGGCGTTCGTAGATACAAGAAAACTGTTAAAATTCTTCAGAAACGTCACTTTTGAAGTGTTTTCTTGTACTTTTAAGCCAATCAGATACCCTACGGGCTCGGAAAGTGCAACGAAACCATCAAATTTTAGCTAGAAACTGTATTTTTGTCGATTTTTATTGAATTTGAACTATATTTCAACGTTTTTTGATGGTTCTGAGCCACGAAACACACTTAAAGCATGCAGAATCGACTCAGAATAGGAAAAGGAGACGTTTAGGTCAATTTTATGCATTCTGGCGTTCGTAGATACAAGAAAACTGTTAAAATTCTTCAGAAACG
This sequence comes from Zophobas morio, assembly GCF_036711695.1. Classification (NCBI taxonomy): domain Eukaryota; kingdom Metazoa; phylum Arthropoda; class Insecta; order Coleoptera; family Tenebrionidae; genus Zophobas; species Zophobas morio. The sequence continues at coordinate 42,320 of NW_026972196.1, read as the reverse complement.
TCACTTTTGAAGTGTTTTCTTGTACTTTTAAGCCAATCAGATACCCTACGGGCTCGGAAAGTGCAACGAAACCATCAAATTTTAGCTAGAAACTGTATTTTTGTCGATTTTTATTGAATTTGAACTATATTTCAACGTTTTTTGATGGTTCTGAGCCACGAAACACACTTAAAGCATGCAGAATCGACTCAGAATAGGAAAAGGAGACGTTTAGGTCAATTTTATGCATTCTGGCGTTCGTAGATACAAGAAAACTGTTAAAATTCTTCAGAAACGTCACTTTTGAAGTGTTTTCTTGTACTTTTAAGCCAATCAGATACCCTACGGGCTCGGAAAGTGCAACGAAACCATCAAATTTTAGCTAGAAACTGTATTTTTGTCGATTTTTATTGAATTTGAACTATATTTCAACGTTTTTTGATGGTTCTGAGCCACCAAACACACTTAAAGCATGCAGAATCGACTCAGAATAGGAAAAGGAGACGTTTAGGTCAATTTTATGCATTCTGGCGTTCGTAGATACAAGAAAACTGTTAAAATTCTTCAGAAACGTCACTTTTGAAGTGTTTTCTTGTACTTTTAAGCCAATCAGATACCCTACGGGCTCGGAAAGTGCAACGAAACCATCAAATTTTAGCTAGAAACTGTATTTTTGTCGATTTTTATTGAATTTGAACTATATTTCAAAGTTTTTTGATGGTTCTGAGCCACCAAACACACTTAAAGCATGCAGAATCGACTCAGAAGTAGTTATATAGTGGGGGTTCTAGACCAGGTCAAATGAGGTCAAACTGGTCCAGCTCCCCCATTACTTTTCATCGAGCGGTCATTGACCTTTCATTTGTTGTCGAGCTTGTCGGTGCACGTGGCTGACCTTGCCAGCTGGTCCAGCTCCCCCATTACTTTTCATCGGGCGATCATTGACCTAGTCGTTGCTCGACCTTGGTCGTTTATTGCCCTCGTTCATCTCGAGATCTATCCCCTCTTTTCGTTTAGGTCGGGGAGGGATCTCGGACGCAATCTCGCATCCCCACTTCCGTTTTATACTTGTATAAAAGTCGATGGATTCGTGTGTAAGAATTAATTAGTTTTTTGAATTCAATTATTTAACACTTAGAAATGTCATCTTTCATTTCTACCTTGAATAAAGAGTCTCACTTGCAAGCTTTTGTGAGTGCGAAAACTTTAGAAGAAAATAAAAAATTTTTAACAAAAAATTTTAGTAAACTGTCTACAAAGTACGGTGACAAGATATTTGTGCAACTTGAAGAGTCTAGAACGATACTTCCACAGAGATTTACCGAAAAATTCACCGACTCAGTGATCAGCGATCTGAACCAGAAGATCGTGAACGGCTTGAAATTGTACTTGGTAAATAGAGGTCCGATCGGTCGAACCATCAATATCGAATTTATCGAAGAATGAAGAAGGCATTGGTTCATGTGGAAAACAAATCAAGTGCAGTTAGACTGCTTCGTCGTAGATTAGAATTACATTTAAAACGAATTAGTTATTTAAAAGAAGCAATTAAAATGTATGAAATAAGAACTAAATTGAATAATCTTAAGCTGTAATAGAAATTATAATAAATATTATTTAATTCGTTCGGTGTATTATTTTCCCCAGTCTCATGTAAAAAATATTTGATTGCAAACTGTCATGAATAACAGACGTGTTTGTTTCGACAAAGTTCCGGTTATTTTCTTAATAAATGATAAAGAAAGCCGAATTAATACTTGGTTATACGATGTTAAAAGATTTCAAATGAATGTGGAACGTTTCGAATTGCAAATAAAGCCCTTAATCGAAAAAATGATGGAGAAGAAGCGAAAATTTAGAGAAACAATCGAAAAATTGGATTCAGAATTGAAAATTATTCAGCAAAGAAAATCAGTTAAATAACTGTGCACATTGCGGTTAAACCACTGCGTCGTAAATTAGATTTAAATTTAAAACTTATTAGTTTCTTAAAATGTATAAAATACGAACTAGTTTGTATAATCTTAAGCTGTAATTGAAATTATAATAAATATTGTTTATTTCGTTTGGTGTATTATTTTCCCCAGTCTCATCTAAAATTATTTAATTGGGAATAACAGCAACGAATAAAAGCCGTGTTTGCTCCGACAAAACTCCTGTTATTTTCTTAATAAATAAATGTTCATCAGCAACTTTCTGCCGATTTAAGCTTATTTGTCCGTGATTATTAGAATAAAATCTCAAATGTCAGAAGGCGAGTGTGTTGTTAAAAATTAAAAAAATTGTTACTTACGACATTGAAAACAGGCAATAAAATCATCCGTTCTCCCTCGAAAACATTCAAATACACGCACACTTCACAGAAGCCACCATTTAGTTCAACAAAACCACCTTTTTCCCAAATCTTTTCACGGTAAAATTCATAAACCGAAACACGCCGCCCGTCATTATTACAACACAGAATGAAATAACGCGATGCTGTTTCAGCAAATTCTTACGGAACTGGACGCTTTTGTCGCAATAGACAGGGACGTATTCGGAAATATTAAAAAAAAAAGAATTATCGCTTGAGGGTGATAAAGGGCAGAAAGTTTGTTAAAAAAATAAAAATGCATCCCTATAAACTAATGACACATTTGTGTAAAAATAAATGTGGGTTGGAGGTGCAATAATTGTTTAAATATAAAAAAAAAATGTTTTACTCGAAGACGGTAAGAGTTACGAGGTTCGTGCAAAGAACAAAAAAGTTCCTAAAATACGAAACACATGCACCTGTGTCGACGGTTTTTAGTTTGAGTTTAGCATTTCGGAGAAAAGGGCAAAAGTTTGTGGTGACCAAACGGAATTAGTTAAAAATTTGTTTTTTGTGTCAAAATATTTTTGGATGAATAATCAATAGGTCCATGTAATTAAATATGTGAAAATTTGAGTTTGGGGCGCAACAATTTTTGGCAAAAAAGGTTGTCAAAATTCGAAAAAAAGTTTTCCTTGAGCAGTAGGAAAGTAAATTAGAAGTTTTGGTGAAAAAAAAAATTTAAAAAATTCAAAGAATCCAAAGAAAAATTAAAACAAAAAAAATCTCAAAAAAAAATCCAAATTTTGAAAAGTTTGTTTTTCCACAAAATCAAATGCATATTCATGAAGTACTATCTAATCGTGTGTAAAAATGATTATGACTCATAGGTGTATCTACCGTTTAAATAGAAAAAATTTTTGTTACTCGAAAATGGTAAGAGATAGGAGGTTCGTGTATAGAGCAAAAAAGATTGACAAAAACAAATAATATCGACAGCCGTCGACGGTTTTTCGCTAACTTTTGACATGACTGTGAAAAGGGCAAAAGTTTGTGGCGCCCAAACGGTAAAACTTAAAAAATATATTTTTGTACCAAAATATTTCTGAGTGAACAGTCTATAGGTCCACTTAGCAAAATAAATATTTTTTGCTACCGTTTAGTAGTAATAACGAAAAAACGTCATAGTTCGTAAGCGGTAAGAGGTAGCATGTCGGCTCAGGGGAACGGGGAAAAGCTAAAAAAATTAAGCCATATGTTGAGCAAAAAAAATTTTCAAAAAAGTTGAAAATAAGGGAGAAAAGGGCAAAAGTTTCTAGTGTCCAAATGGTAAGAGATAGAATATCGGTTGTATACATCAAAACCTTCTTCTGGAACGAACGCATAAGTCTGCTCAAAAAAATCGATTCTGTCCACATCGACCTAGATACAGGAGCCATTTCTAGTTTTTTCGAGGTCGCTACGTAAAAATTTTTTCAGGTCGAAAAAAAGACCATCGAAAAAGGATTCGAATAAGCCCAACATGCAACACTTAAAAAAAAAAAAAAAAAAAAAAAAAAAAAAAAGCGAAATAGGTTGTTCTTTATATGTATTGTTATATGACTACTACCATCACAACTAAATATACTAAGACATTAAAAAAAAAAATTTCAAGTTAACCAAAAACGGCTTTTTGTTGAATTTTATATGAAAACAACAAAACATCATTAAAAAACGAAAATCAAAAACCTATAAACAATCATCAAAAATCACTGCTGTGGTGGTAGATCGTGATGAGTCATATCGTGCTGCTGGACAAATAATTTAAAACATATTAAATAACTTATTGTTGTATTAAATCGTAGTACTGATGCTGTTAAATAAATATGTTAAAGGACATTAAATAAAACTATTAATAGTAACTAATTGTTTTATTGAATCATACATTTGTTTGAGTATTGTATTTACTAAAATAACTGAAACAAATTAGTACTAAATAAAGTAACAGACAAAATACGATTGCAAAAATAATTGCTCCTACTGAAGTAAATATCCATATCCATGGTTTTGCCAAACAATATTCTGTAACATTTGCACCTGTAGAATTCCTGTATCCACTATAATCGTTAAAGATGGTGTAATTCGGAGACTTGCATCGAGTGTTGTCTTTGAAGACTAATTCTAGCCGATATTGCAGTTGGTTCGAGGAAGATACATATTTTGAATAAAACATACGTAGTTGTTCATGCCCATTTTTAATTTCTAACATTTTTCTAACAGTACATTCTTTACTACTATCAATAGTTTGTAGATAGACATCAGTAACATTGCTATCAGTCAATAAATAAAAATCTTTCTGAATTAGAATGGTTGATAGAACAAGTGTGCAGTTTAAGCCGAACATTGTTTGGATGAAATGAATAGTTTGTTGTTGCGGAATTCTATATATATAGCAACAACCATCACCACCACCATTAACGAGCAGCCAGGTCCCAACATCCCACTATTACAGTCATTATCGTGAATATGACAAAAAATGAAGCAAACCATACACGATCGTTTCTTAAACAAAAATCAATGACCTCCTTTGAACTGCGACTGTTCTTAGTATTTTCTATTATTAACCAATTGGAAAATTGGTGATTTTCTTCTTCCGTTTTTATCTTGTACGTCAAATGATTCTGCATTGTTATATTTTTCGCATAGAAGAGGTGATAACTGGTTTCGATTAGATTGATCGGAGTCATTTTTTCCCAAAATTCTTTTTCGTACGTCTGAATATACAGCAGACTTATATTTGAAGTGGTGTAAATATACAAGTTGTTTTCAACTAGCACACTTAATAGTATTAACACATTGCTAGGCAGAAACATCTTAGACTTATCTTCTTGTACACAGACACAAATACTTAGTTGTGGTCGTTGATATTTGTAGGGAAGAAGTTTTTAGAGGTGGTAAATGATGGTGTGGTAAATGATGGTGGTGGGGTGATAGCGATAGAAATAACAAATTATTGTTTTCTTATATATTTGTTAAATGTCGCATGGTAGGCGTTTAAGGCTGTTCTATCTAAAAACAGGGATCTATCTAACTTTGGGACATAGGTCCCTGAGAATTCGTTGTCCCAGTTTTCCACTTGCGGTGGTGTTGGTGGTGGTTGGCTGAACCACTTTGATGGTGGTGGGGGTGGTGTAGATGGTCTTGGAAGTGCATTCTCCCAGAGTTTTCGCTCCCTTTCCCAGGCATCCCGGTGGCATTTGAAAATATGCTTTCTCAGCCTATTCTCTAAAAGCCTGTGGCTGACATCATAGGGGCAGATAACAAATTTCTCTATACAAAAAAAAAAAATTAAATACTACAAAAAATATATATATATATAAGCTTACCCATTTCTGTCGTTAATTAATTTTTATGATATGTACTTGCAGAACACTTATTAATCTGTTCTTTTGTGTGATCTTTAATTTATACACTATATTAATCCCCACCCCTACTTTTTTCCCTCCTTCAGTTGCTTTCCTCATGTTTCATTTTTCGCTGACTTGAATTTATTTTTTACGACCACGTTTTCAACTACGACTTGCAAGTTGTAACTTGCAAATTAATTCTCATATAAACAAGAAACTAGTCAACGGGAAATAGTAGTGTTTCTTTTTTTCTGCTGTGGTGAGCAAGTTTCACGACAAAAAATGAAATCACAAGAATCAGTGACGGCTATATGTAAAAACTCTCTTAAGCTAATTCATGAATACATAAGTAAAATCAAAACAATCGAAGAAACTAAACATTTTTTAGTTTATATCAATACCAGTATTAGAATAATTAGAAAAGCACTCAAATGTAAAATCCATCGAGAAAATATGTTGGAAAACGCAAATTCCTTAGAAACAAGTTTGGCGTATTTGAAATTTTATCGCCTAAAGCTTTTAAATAAGAAAAAACAATTATCTATAAAAACTGGTGAAGGCTATATTAAAACAGTCAAATTTAAACCGGTGACTAATGTAACATGGCAGGATGTCGAATCCTGTTTTCAACAACGAATTCGTACAGGATTTATAAGTAACCACCACATTAAAGATCCTCTTCAGTTTTTTCAACAATCTTTTAAATGCTTTATGTTTAGAATTAAAAAAGAACGGAAAAACTCAATGCTTAAGGTAAATGTAATTTTTTCGGCAAATTTTATTCAACCGCACTCTGGTGAAACAGACATTAAAACATTTTCAACAAAAAATCAGCACATTGATCAATACACAAATTTAAAGGAATGGTACGAAGAAAACGTCATTGATAAAATCATGAAAAAATTAGAGGAATTTGCAGAAAAGGATTCCGGTTGGGCGTTGTATGAAATTTTAGGATTGAAAATTAACATAAATAAATACGACCCAATTAAATTCGGCTATTCAACTTTTGTATCCACACCAGATTTTATAAAAAAAAAACATGCAATAATTAATGTACAAAATAATGATGAATATTGTTTTCTTTGGGCCATAGTTTCGGCTTTATTTCCTACCGATAAACATTCAGACCGAAAATCATCGTATCCTCATTTCAAAAATGTGTTGAAATATGATAATTTAGACTTCCCAATCACAATTAAAGACATTCAAAAATTTGAGGAACTCAACAATCTTGCCATTAATTTATACTGCATCGAGAAGAAAAAAATTTTACCTTGTCGTTTAAGCACTAGATTTTCAAATTCTTATAAAGCAATTAATTTGCTTATGCTACCCGCTGAAAGACAAATACAAAATACTAATAACAGTAATGATAACTTTGAAGATCAACAATTGCTCTATCATTTCGTATGGATCAAAAATTTGTCAGCTCTTTTAGCTACGCAACTTTCCCTCCATAAATGTAAATTTCATATATGCGAAAGATGCTTAAATCATTTCACCACAGAGGAATTGCTCCAAAAACATAAAACTTCATGCCAGAGTATTAATAAATATTCCATAAGACTGCCAACAGAAAACGAAAATTACTTGTATTTTCAAAATTATAGACATCAAGAAAAAGTACCTTTTACTATTTATGCAGATCTCGAGAGTATTCTTCTTGATTGTACCAAACAGCATATGTCCACCACGAATAAGACCGAAACTTATCAAAAACATATTGCGCACAGCATTGCTTACTATTTTCACTGCTCATATGATAATTCATTTTCTAAATTTCGTTTGTATCGAGGTAAAAATTGCATTCAATGGTTCGTTCAGGAGTTACATCGAATGGCTCATTTCTGCAACGATAAATTTCAGAACGTTATTTCTATGGAAACATTAACTACGGAAGAACGTGAGCAGTTTGAATCCTCCCAAATATGTCATATATGTAAAAAAGGATTTTCGGAAAAGAACATAAAAGTACGCGATCATAGTCATTTAACTGGAATGTATAGAGGCGCTGCCCATCAAAGTTGTAATTTAAATTATAAAGATATTTGTGTTATACCCGTGGTCTTTCATAATATGAGCGGATATGATGCCCATTTTTTTATTAAAGAACTTTCAAATTCAATAAAAGGTGATATTAAGTTACTTCCCATTAACAAAGAAAGATATATCTCGTTTACTAAATTTGTCGAAGACACGAAAGTTAGTTTACGGTTTATTGATTCTTTCAGATTTATGCCACATAGTTTAGACAAACTTTCCTCTAATTTAGATAATTCTCAGAAAATTATTACGTTGGCAAATTGTAATAATATGGAAGAATTTGATTTGTTAAACAGAAAGGGAGTTTTTCCTTACGATTATATAAACTCCTGGGAGAAACTACTTGAAACAAAATTGCCCGAAAAGGAGGATTTCTATAGTCGCTTATACGATGAAAATATTAAATATGAAGATTATTCCCATGCTACCAATGTATGGAATACTTTTAATATTCATACATTAGGAGAATATTCTGATTTATATTTAAAAACTGATGTGCTTCTTCTAGCCGATGTATTTGAAGCTTTTCGAACTACTTGTTTAAATACTTATCAACTTGATCCGTTGCATTATTATACTGCTCCGGGCCTAACATTTGATGCTATGTTAAAAACAACAGAAATTAAACTAGAACTTTTAACGGATATAGATAAAGTTCTATTTGTAGAAAGAGGTATTAGAGGTGGAGTTTCGCAGTGTTCCAATAGATACGGTAAAGCCAATAACAAATACATGCCAAAAGAAGAATATGATCCTTCGAAAGATAGTACCTATTTAATGTATTTTGATGTTAACAACCTTTACGGAGCGGCAATGTCTCAATATTTACCGTATGGAGAATTTGAGTTTGTAGAAAATTTCAATATAGCTGATATCTTAGATACCCCAGAAAATTCAGCAATCGGTTATATTATTGAATGCGATTTAGATTATCCAATAGATTTACATGAAATTCATAGTGATTTACCATTAGCTCCAGAGCATATGATACCGCCCATTTCAAGATCTAAACTTAAGAAGTTATTGTTGACTTTATATCCCAAGAAAAATTATATTATTCATTATCGGAATTTAAAAATGTATACAAAATTTGGTATGAAAATAAAATGTGTACATCGTGTTATGAAATTCAAACAATCTGCGTGGTTAAAGGAATATATAGATTTAAATACAAAACTTAGGCAGCAAGCAAAGAACGATTTTGAAAAAGATTTTTTTAAATTAATGATTAATGCTATTTATGGCAAATGCATGGAAAATGTAAGAAAACATCGCGATATTCGATTGGTTAGTAAATGGGAGGGAAGATGGGGAGTTCGTTCTCTTATATCTAAACCAAATTTTCACAGTTCTGTTGTATTTGACGATGATTCAGCAATAATCGAAATGAGTAAATTAGAAGTATTTTTGAATAAACCAATTTATGTTGGTTTTTGCATTTTAGATATTTCTAAAACTTTTCTCTATGAATTTCATTATGACTATATTAAAAAAACATTTAAAAATAATGCTAAGTTACTTTATACCGACACTGACAGCCTAATTTATGAATTTCACGTAGACGATATATACAAATATATTAAGAAAGACTCACATCGATTTGATACTTCTGACTATGATTTATATAATATTTATGATATAGAACTGAAAAATAAGAAAGTACCAGGTTTAATGAAAGATGAAAATAACGGTAAGATTATGCTAGAATTTGTGGGTCTCAGATCTAAAATGTATGCATATAGAATTGCAAGTGACGATTTCAATAAAAAATTAGTTAAAAAATCCAAAGGTAGTACAAAAGCATCACTTAAAACAATAACGTTTGAAAATTACAAAGAATGTTTATTTAATAATCGAAGTTACGAAAAATCACAAAGACTCATCAAGTCCAAACATCATACTGTTTACACAGTAAAACAAGAAAAAGTAGTTCTCAGCCCAAATGATGATAAAAGGATTGTCACAAGATTTGCAACGGATACGAAACCTTGGGGATATCATATTTCGCACGTAAGCTAAAAAAAGTGGGGATTACCATATATAAGCAATTAAATTTCACAGATGATTTATTCGATGTTGGTTATTTTATGATTACAACAATGTCTGACTTGAGACAATTTGTTGATTTACAAGCATTTTGTGCATCCGAAAATGTGTACAAAACATATCTTAAAGCCGCTGCGAGTGATCGAACGAAATTAAATTTATTCCTTCATCTCATCGATAAAAAAGATTTTATTGTACCGGACGAAGTGTTTAAATGGATTGCCGAAAGTGAAAGTGACTTTTATACACTTGATATTTGTATTCTGCTACAAAGAAAACAATGTGTCGATGGTTACATTGATGCATTTCTACATGTGTGCGAAAGAGACCAAATTGAAAATTTAAATTATGCTGCATTGGAGTTTTTGATGACCACCAACTATTTGGACAATACTCTAACGTATAAATGCTTTATTTATAAATTATTGAGTGATAATCGCTGGCAGAATCTTGGAGATATATTTTATCCTGTTGAGAATATCCGGAAAAATTACCGAAGGATCGACCAGTGCGTGGATGAATTTATGTGTCGGGCTGCGTATTTGGCAAACCATAAAGCGCTCAGTACTTTCTATGAGTCTTTAGAAATAATAAATTACGATTCTTTCGCATTTCAACCTTCTCAAAATCAGGAGCATCGAAGAATTTTCAACTGGATCAAAAAGAACATTGTCAAAGGAGAAGCCAATCCTGAAATACCATTAGGATGGACTGAGGGACCGGATTCAACAAAATGGCCCTCGATTAAGTTAGATGATTATAAGAAAACTTTACATGTAATTTCTGGTAGCCATGAATAAAACACACAGAAATATGTTATATGTAGTTTTATTTACCCCCAAACATAATAATAATACAATAACAGGTTAAATTATTTACAACACTCTGACGACATCTTGTGCAGGGATGTATTTTACCATTCGGTCGTGAAGAATAAGACAGTAGGCTGTAGTGTCTGCAGGAATACCAGAGATCGTCTCAAACCACAAAGTGATTGTAACGGGGCCTCTCTTCAAAGCTTCCGTTTGTTTAGAACAGTCGATTACTATTATAGGCGTCTTTTCTTTAAATTCATCCTTATCGAATAATGGTTCGCTGGTTTGTTTGGATAAGAACGATGTCTGGAATTCTTTAAACATATCATAGAGAATTGCATACCGATTATTTGTGAAATCAACATTCAGGTTGTCGTAGGGATACATGGTATCATTAAGGTACAATTTTACATCTCTCAGATTACAATGATCAAACTGACTGTAGTTTTTCTTCAATTGGTTTTTTCTTCCTTGCTGTAATGCAAAAAGTATGTACTGAGGTTTTTCTAAGGAAGTTTTAATAGTCCAAGTATTTGTTATCGATTGTACTGGTGGAGCAAATTCATGTAATTCTTTACTTCTAAACATAATATCCAATTCCCTGTTGCTTCTTACAATATCGATTAATGCGATCCTTTCGGCATCGGACACGGACAAGTGATGCATTTTCCAGCATATTTTACTAAGTTCTACTTTAATTTTGTATTTATCATTTGAGGAAATTAAAGCATTCACATCGGTATTAGAACGAACCAAAACAAGCTCCTGTCTTACATTCAAAATGGTCTTTTTAAAATCTTCACAAAAACCAAAAATCATTTTTAATGGAATCGAAACTTCAAAAGTTCCATTTTCCTTAATTATATTCGAATCTTTTTTGGGAAACCATCCAGCATTCTCTAGAGCTACGCTTTCATTACTGTTATACGTTACATATCCTTTCATGGTAGACGCTAACCCAGGATTTCTAATACTATCCACAACGACTCCAGCAATTTCATATCTTATTTGATTAAACATCAGAAGAACGCCATTATTTACAAATTTGATTTCTGGTTTCTGTACAATTTCGTCGATTTCATTCTTCACAATAACCTTACCCTCTATATGCAATGTACTCAAATGTGGAAAAGTGTATAAATCTTGATGTTCAATAGGAATTCTTATTTCATCATCGTAGTTAAATGAACTGTTAGAATAAGGTAGGTGTGTATGTCTTTCTCCATAATAAATTGAATGATCATAGGCAGCTTTTTCGCTTACGTTTAATATTTCAAAATTCATTGCTGATTTATATATTCAATAAAAATATTATTTCAAGACCGTTAATCCTAGAGATTCAAGAAATTTACGATTGCCTAAAGTTAAACGTTTGACCCTTCTCCAAGGACTGACTGATCTCTTTTTCATTGCCCTACTTATATATACCGAATTTCGGTTTTTTAGATTTTCATTAAATATAATACCCATCACGTGACCTTCTTAAGATGCAACCGTACACCTACCTCTTCACCTCTGAAACTAACAATATTACCTTCTTGATCTGTTATTTTAACGATTATTTCATCTATTTGTTTCGTATTAATTGGTAGATATATCACATTTAATGGTCGTTCCACTATTTTGTAACCGGGTGGTACTGTTGGAAAAAATTGATGGATAACGTGAACGGGACTTCCGTTCTTGTATGAACCAGTTACTATATTGCAATAAACGCAAAGAGCATTTACCTTTAAAATTTTTGCTGGAAAATCTGATATATGAGTTTTATGCGCTTTCAGAATGGTATCCTTAAATCCCAATAAATTCCCTAACGAATCCTTTCTTGAAAAATTTATATCAAGAGTACATTTAACTTCCGATTTTAAAGTATTATTATTTCCTCTAATTATTAAGCTTGGTGTTAACATTTTAAATTTCTTTATTCTATTTCCGTGTTTGTCAATTTCGTATTGAAAATAATGTTCCATATAGTTTTTGATTTCTTTATTTAAATACGACTCAATGTCTTCTATCTCGTAAGAACCCTCGGGAATTTCTATGTAATGCTCTTTTTTGTCTGGTGTAAAAAAATAAAATTTGTTGTTATTGCTATCGATATTTGGAAAAGAATTCCAAGTAACCAAACTTTCTAATCCTAAAGCATAGTTATAATCTTCCAAGATAATTGGTGGATAGTATCTGCTCGAAAGTACAGAACTGTTTCCATCCAATGAGAATACGTTGGACATCGTGCAACTTACTTCGACGACACTAACAGTTCAACTAAAACGCTCGAATTTCAAACAATTTTATTTGTAGCAGTTATATAGGAATCTTAAACACAAATGTCCACAATTAATACTATTAAAAGTCTGTAAAGATTCATAATTATATACTATATTACAGAAACCGTTGCTTTGTAAATATTTGATCAGTTCAAGAGGTGGTCTCAAATCTCCATAACTATCAAAGTATATAACTTCGTTTCGAGTTTTTTTATAAGCTGTCCAATGTGTTCCAGGACCTTCCTTATTGTCTAAATTTAATATACCACACTCATTAAGGCGTACTTTATTTGGAAGTGAATTTTTCATAAAAACTCCTCTGAAGCGGGGAATTTTCAAACGCTTTACATATTTGTAAATGTCGATGTTGGTGAGAGCATGTTTTGGAATATTTATCGGGAGTTCTTTTGAAATTTTGATGGAGCTAAAAAAAGACTATATCCTCTTTTATATGGTTTCAAATATAATCCACTTCCTGACTTTCCTACAGCTATCGACTCCATTTTCTGATTGTGTCGTTGATTTTCTTTCAACTGTTCTTTAGCTGATTTAGCATCGTTAACAGCTTTTGCAATGGCTGCTGCGCCACCACCTAGAGATCCCAGAGCGCCTAAAGCGGCAAATATTGGTAGTAGAGGTAAAAATCCACCACTTTTCGGTATGGGTATTATACGTCTGTGACGAACAGGTCTCACTCTCTTTTTTCCTTTTGATGATTTTACTGCTCTCATGGCCACTTTTACAGCATCGTTCATATTCTTAAATTTCTTATTTTTTAAAGCAAGTCTGGCGGAATTTCTTAAATCATTAAAATTCAAGACTTTTCCACGTTTGCTAGTTTGTCTTTTGACTCGACAACCCATACCGAGTTTTATTTTAGCTTTCATCGCAGCCGCAACACCTAAAGCAGCAGCTTTTTCGCCCAAAGAAGCGTCCGAAGAACGTAGTCTAAGTTTCGCTTTATCTAACAGAACTTTATCGGCCTTATGTCGATTTTCCAAATCTTTATGTTCACCATAAGCTATATCGTGAAATTTGCAAGCTTCATCTAATTGATTCCGGCCTTTATCTCCTCTTGCTAATCGTTTTTCTAATTTAGTTCCTGGTCCACAAAAGTTATAACCGGGAATATGAAGTTCAAACGGTAATTTATTAATAACCGAATTTACGATCCCACGTCCACAATATCTCTTTCTGTAGGTCTCAATCCGACGACTGTTCCTTTTTCGCTTCGTAATCTTCATTTATACTCAAACTTTCGGATCAGCTAAACTACTAACGGAAACGTAGAAAAATTTAGTATTTATACCCCCCCACATGTCAGTTTCTTAATCAGATGTCGAAATGCGTTTGACACCTCAAAACCTCAAATTGCCGATAAATAATAACGATATCAAAATTAATAGTGGGAATAAAAGACATGGGGATCTTTTACCATCTACAGTAAGATGTATTATTGTCGGACCGTCTAACTGCGGAAAGACTAATGTTATGATAGGTTTAATCGAACATCCAAATGGTTTAAGATTTGAAAATGTCTATGTGTATTCTAAATCTCTTTTCCAACCAAAATATCAATATTTGGAAAATCTTCTAAAACCTATTAAAGGTATAAATTTTTATAGTTTCAGCAATTTCGACAATAACAACATACCACCACCGCACAAAGCTAAAACTAATTCTGTCTTTATTTTTGACGATGTGGCATGTGACAAGCAAAATTTAATGAAAGAATATTTTAGCATGGGACGACACAGAAATATAGATTGTTTTTATTTATGTCAAACCTACACATGTATTCCTAAGCATTTAATAAGAGACAACGCAAATTTTATCATTTTATTTAAGCAAGATAATTTAAACTTGCGCCATATCTATGATGATCATATCGGCACTGATATCTCATTTGATAAATTTAAAGAAATGTGTTCATTTTGCTGGCAAAACAGTTATGATTTTTTAGTAGTCGATAAAGAGAACGAAATTCGTAGTGGTCGGTTTAGAAAAGGATTTGATAATTTTATTGATCCATTTTCATAATTTCAGTCTATAGAAGTATGTTGAACATTCAACATGCCAGTTCCTGTAAAATATAAATGTCCAAAATGTGGAGGTGAAACAGATACTCCTAACTTACCATGTATATACTGCTACTATAAAGATCATATAAGAGATCATTGCAAAACAAAACATGTGCATCTGTACTATTGAATAAAGTATTTTTATAGAATGTTTGTGAAATTTTGCATAGGTATATAAGCCTATCATTCAAATAAATAGATTCAGTTTATTTGTATTTTCGGAAGCCTTAGGAGACATGGATTCAAAAATATCAGATGTGGTTGATTTAAAAAGGAAACTGATTAAGAAAAGAAAAGATTTACAAAGAAAATTAGAACTAATTAAAGCAACTCAACGAAATGAAGAGAAAAAGTATGAACCCCTCACTAAACATTTGGAAACATTAATTGAGAGACGGAGTGAAAATCCAATAAAAAGTAATCAAGATGTGAAAACAAAAAATGTGTCGAACATTGAGCACAGTACACCTACAAAGCGAAAGTTAGAAAATACAATTCTGTCTCCTGTTCGTGAGAAAAAAACTATTGTTACTACACCAAAGCAAGCAGAAATTTTCACGCCAAGACAAAAAAGAATTGCTACAAAAGTTGCTAACCTTGTGAAAAGAATCGATGCCATCAAAAATGAAAAAGAAGATCGAATGAGTCCGATTAGTTCAAAATATGATGTTTTATCACAGGAAGATTTCGAAGAATCAATAAATAAAACAGATGCACAGGACAATGTGTTCCAATACATTCCCGAGGAAGACAATGATAATTATAACTTCAATGAGGTTCTTGAAAAATCTGTTCAGTTAAGTAAAAATTATATTAAAAACATCGTTGATACAGACGTTTACAACGAATATTTAAATGATTTTGATGAATTACCCAGAAAATATATTGACGAAATGCATCACGATGCAGAAAGTAAATTTGATCACAGAACAGGCGTAAGACATGACACTTTCTCAGAGAAATTTTATATTGGTTCGAAGGAGGTACAATTTATAGGTCCAGATATAAAAATAGACAATGAAATCTTTAAAGGGACTCCTGGAATTTATGAACTTATTTTTAAAAAGAAGCCTGTTCATTTTACTACGGAAGACAAGGAAATTTACAAAAAAATTTTAGAAAAAACCAATGCATATCGAAGAAATTTCGATGAAAATGATCGAATATTGGGTACAAGTTCGATGAAATACAAAAATATTATAGGACCATTATTCTCAACTCTCACGAAGTATAAAAAACCGAAGAAAGGTGGTCAAGTACTATTTAAAGAAGTAAACACAAATAAAGTTGATTATGTGTATTGGGAAGATCCAAATGAATTAGTTGAAAGACTGAAGTTGTTAGTCGCTTCCCAGACAGCAGGCCATTCGGGTCATCAAAACGAAATCGTTTCTATAATAGAAGAACTACGCGAAGCTAAAATTATTGCTTAATATGACTCTGGATAAATTCGGGCGTCATTTGTTAAAACATGCTAAACTTTCAGGTTCTATCGACAATGATATGATTACTATTTCAAACTATATGTTCTATAATCTGATATTTCGCTTCGAATCCGATAAAACCGTGGAAAACACGTATGTATTAAATTCTAAAGAAACGCACTATACGTTTCCTTTAGAAATTGGAACCCTTACAAAATTGAATATTACCATTAATGAAATAAATGTTTATGTAAATAACAAATTTTTTAGTAAAGAAGAATTGAAAGGATTTGTACTACGTAACGGTGATCGAATATCGTTCAAATATGCTGTAAATAAAACAGAAAATGTACCAAATTTGTTCGCAGAAATGATAATAAAATGTCCTGTTAATTTTGAAGAATCGTTAGTTAGTGCCGAGAAAGCACATTATATACATAAGACTGATAAAAATGAAACGCAAGAAGGTGTATGAGCCAACTCCCATTAAAAGAGATATTGTTGCAGAATTGCACAAACCTGTAAGAATTAATTTTAAACGACGCAAGGTTATAATAAAAGGTATTAATGAAACATTACAAGCAGATCTAGTGGAAATGATACCGTATGCTAAGATAAACAGAGGATACAAATATATACTTGTTGTTATTGACTGTTTCTCAAAATACGTGTGGGCTGTCCCTGTAAAGTCAAAAGATGCTCAACAAATCGCCACTGCAATGGAAACAATTTTATCCAAAATCGTACGGTTACCCAAAAATTTACAAACAGATCAAGGAAAAGAATTCTACAACGTAAAGTTTCAAAATCTTATGAAAAAATACAAAATTAATCATTACAATGTCTACAGTTTAAAAAAAGCCTCAATCGTCGAAAGAGTAAATCGCACATTAAAAAATTTAATGTGGAAAGAATTTAGTTTGCAAGGAAATTATAAATGGTTAGATTTATTGGCAAATGTGGTACATCGATATAATAATTCTTATCATCGTACTATAAAAATGAAACCGTCACAAGTTAACAAAAGTAATGAAAACGCTATTCTAAAAGCTGCTTATACTCAGATTAAAATAGTTAGCAATAAATCAAAATTTAAAGTTGGTGATAACGTAAGAATAAGTAAGTATCGCGGAATATTCGATAAGGGATACACACCCAATTGGTCAAATGAGATTTTCATAATAAGAAAAATTAATCTCACTAATCCCACCACATATTTTTTGAAAGATGAAAAGGGTGAAAACATTTTAGGTGGTTTCTATGAAATGGAACTATTGAAAGTTAAGCATCCAGGTGTATATCTCGTTGAAAAAGTTTTAAAAAAGAAAGGTAATCAACTTTATGTTAAATGGTTAGGATTTAATAATACCCACAACAGTTGGATTGATAAAAAAAAAATTACATAGTCGCTTTTCTCTCAGTCAGTTGACATAATTGATACGATGAAGTTGGTTGTAGTCGACGTACAAGGTTTTTGTCTACCTGAATTCATTGTAAAAGAACTTGCGATTTACGATGGAATTAACACAATACACGAAACATTCAAATCTACAAAACAACTCAAAGAAATCGATGAAAGAACGAAGAAACAAGCTAGATATCTAGAACGTTATCATCACATGTTGAGATTTAATGACGGCTTCAAGGAGCAGATATCTGTAAAAGAAATTTTGTTCAAATACATCAAGGAATATGCAGTGGAGATCTTATATGTAAAAGGAAAATGTAAAGAAAATTACCTTAGGGAAACGCTAGGAAAAGACTGCCCCAAAATTGTGAACCTCGAAACAATTGAAGACTCTGTGAAATTATCTAAAGAAATCCCAGCATGTGATAAACATATTGCTAATAATAAAAAATGTTACTGTTCTTTAAACAATGCTAAATGTATTTACAATTGGTTGTATTCAAGGTTTCCTCAATAAATAATACTATATTAAACTGTGTTTTATTTAATCGCAACACAAAACGTCAAAATAACGAACGAAAAAAAAAAAACTGTCAGGTGTGGGATTCGAACCCACGCTCCCTTTCGAGAATCAGAGCTTAAATCTGACGCCTTAGACCGCTCGGCCAACCTGACTATGGAAAAACGGGTCAGGTCGATCGAGTAAAAGGCATTGCCAAAACGTACAGGTCAGGCACGTGAAGTCCTAAGGCAAGTCAGCCAAGGCCAGCCCCGTGCAGCGACCCGACCTAAAAAAAAAGAGGGGATAGATCTCGAGATGACCAAGGGCAATAAACGTAATTCCTACAGACGAATCCATCGACTTTTATACAAGTATAAAACGGAAGTGGGGATGCGAGATTGCGTCCGAGATCCCTCCCCGACCTAAACGAAAAGAGGGGATAGATCTCGAGATGAACGAGGGCAATAAACGACCAAGGTCGAGCAACGACTAGGTCAATGATCGCCCGATGAAAAGTAATGGGGGAGCTGGACCAGCTGGCAAGGTCAGCCACGTGCACCGACAAGCTCGACAACAAATGAAAGGTCAATGACCGCTCGATGAAAAGTAATGGGGGAGCTGGACCAGTTTGACCTCATTTGACCTGGTCTAGAACCCCCACTATATAACTACTCTCAGAATAGGAAAAGGAGACGTTTAGGTCAATTTTATGCATTCTGTCGTTCGTAGATACAAGAAAACTGTTAAAATTCTTCAGAAACGTCACTTTTGAAGTGTTTTCTTGTACTTTTAAGCCAATCAGATACCCTACGGGCTCGGAAAGTGCAACGAAACCATCAAATTTTAGCTAGAAACTGTATTTTTGTCGATTTTTATTGAATTTGAACTATATTTCAACGTTTTTTGATGGTTCTGAGCCACGAAACACACTTAAAGCATGCAGAATCGACTCAGAATAGGAAAAGGAGACGTTTAGGTCAATTTTATGCATTCTGGCGTTCGTAGATACAAGAAAACTGTTAAAATTCTTCAGAAACGTCACTTTTGAAGTGTTTTCTTGTACTTTTAAGCCAATCAGATACCCTACGGGCTCGGAAAGTGCAACGAAACCATCAAATTTTAGCTAGAAACTGTATTTTTGTCGATTTTTATTGAATTTGAACTATATTTCAACGTTTTTTGATGGTTCTGAGCCACCAAACACACTTAAAGCATGCAGAATCGACTCAGAATAGGAAAAGGAGACGTTTAGGTCAATTTTATGCATTCTGGCGTTCGTAGATACAAGAAAACTGTTAAAATTCTTCAGAAACGTCACTTTTGAAGTGTTTTCTTGTACTTTTAAGCCAATCAGATACCCTACGGGCTCGGAAAGTGCAACGAAACCATCAAATTTTAGCTAGAAACTGTATTTTTGTCGATTTTTATTGAATTTGAACTATATTTCAACGTTTTTTGATGGTTCTGAGCCACCAAACACACTTAAAGCATGCAGAATCGACTCAGAATAGGAAAAGGAGACGTTTAGGTCAATTTTATGCATTCTGGCGTTCGTAGATACAAGAAAACTGTTAAAATTCTTCAGAAACGTCACTTTTGAAGTGTTTTCTTGTACTTTTAAGCCAATCAGATACCCTACGGGCTCGGAAAGTGCAACGAAACCATCAAATTTTAGCTAGAAACTGTATTTTTGTCGATTTTTATTGAATTTGAACTATATTTCAACGTTTTTTGATGGTTCTGAGCCACGAAACACACTTAAAGCATGCAGAATCGACTCAGAATAGGAAAAGGAGACGTTTAGGTCAATTTTATGCATTCTGGCGTTCGTAGATACAAGAAAACTGTTAAAATTCTTCAGAAACGTCACTTTTGAAGTGTTTTCTTGTACTTTTAAGCCAATCAGATACCCTACGGGCTCGGAAAGTGCAACGAAACCATCAAATTTTAGCTAGAAACTGTATTTTTGTCGATTTTTATTGAATTTGAACTATATTTCAACGTTTTTTGATGGTTCTGAGCCACGAAACACACTTAAAGCATGCAGAATCGACTCAGAATAGGAAAAGGAGACGTTTAGGTCAATTTTATGCATTCTGGCGTTCGTAGATACAAGAAAACTGTTAAAATTCTTCAGAAACGTCACTTTTGAAGTGTTTTCTTGTACTTTTAAGCCAATCAGATACCCTACGGGCTCGGAAAGTGCAACGAAACCATCAAATTTTAGCTAGAAACTGTATTTTTGTCGATTTTTATTGAATTTGAACTATATTTCAACGTTTTTTGATGGTTCTGAGCCACCAAACACACTTAAAGCATGCAGAATCGACTCAGAATAGGAAAAGGAGACGTTTAGGTCAATTTTATGCATTATGGCGTTCGTAGATACAAGAAAACTGTTAAAATTCTTCAGAAACGTCACTTTTGAAGTGTTTTCTTGTACTTTTAAGCCAATCAGATACCCTACGGGCTCGGAAAGTGCAACGAAACCATCAAATTTTAGCTAGAAACTGTATTT
This sequence comes from Zophobas morio, assembly GCF_036711695.1. NCBI lineage: Eukaryota > Metazoa > Arthropoda > Insecta > Coleoptera > Tenebrionidae > Zophobas > Zophobas morio. The sequence goes on along the minus strand of NW_026972196.1, from coordinate 21,555 downwards.
TTGTCGATTTTTATTGAATTTGAACTATATTTCAACGTTTTTTGATGGTTCTGAGCCACCAAACACACTTAAAGCATGCAGAATCGACTCAGAATAGGAAAAGGAGACGTTTAGGTCAATTTTATGCATTCTGGCGTTCGTAGATACAAGAAAACTGTTAAAATTCTTCAGAAACGTCACTTTTGAAGTGTTTTCTTGTACTTTTAAGCCAATCAGATACCCTACGGGCTCGGAAAGTGCAACGAAACCATCAAATTTTAGCTAGAAACTGTATTTTTGTCGATTTTTATTGAATTTGAACTATATTTCAACGTTTTTTGATGGTTCTGAGCCACGAAACACACTTAAAGCATGCAGAATCGACTCAGAATAGGAAAAGGAGACGTTTAGGTCAATTTTATGCATTCTGGCGTTCGTAGATACAAGAAAACTGTTAAAATTCTTCAGAAACGTCACTTTTGAAGTGTTTTCTTGTACTTTTAAGCCAATCAGATACCCTACGGGCTCGGAAAGTGCAACGAAACCATCAAATTTTAGCTAGAAACTGTATTTTTGTCGATTTTTATTGAATTTGAACTATATTTCAACGTTTTTTGATGGTTCTGAGCCACGAAACACACTTAAAGCATGCAGAATCGACTCAGAATAGGAAAAGGAGACGTTTAGGTCAATTTTATGCATTCTGGCGTTCGTAGATACAAGAAAACTGTTAAAATTCTTCAGAAACGTCACTTTTGAAGTGTTTTCTTGTACTTTTAAGCCAATCAGATACCCTACGGGCTCGGAAAGTGCAACGAAACCATCAAATTTTAGCTAGAAACTGTATTTTTGTCGATTTTTATTGAATTTGAACTATATTTCAACGTTTTTTGATGGTTCTGAGCCACCAAACACACTTAAAGCATGCAGAATCGACTCAGAATAGGAAAAGGAGACGTTTAGGTCAATTTTATGCATTCTGGCGTTCGTAGATACAAGAAAACTGTTAAAATTCTTCAGAAACGTCACTTTTGAAGTGTTTTCTTGTACTTTTAAGCCAATCAGATACCCTACGGGCTCGGAAAGTGCAACGAAACCATCAAATTTTAGCTAGAAACTGTATTTTTGTCGATTTTTATTGAATTTGAACTATATTTCAAAGTTTTTTGATGGTTCTGAGCCACCAAACACACTTAAAGCATGCAGAATCGACTCAGAATAGGAAAAGGAGACGTTTAGGTCAATTTTATGCATTCTGTCGTTCGTAGATACAAGAAAACTGTTAAAATTCTTCAGAAACGTCACTTTTGAAGTGTTTTCTTGTACTTTTAAGCCAATCAGATACCCTACGGGCTCGGAAAGTGCAACGAAACCATCAAATTTTAGCTAGAAACTGTATTTTTGTCGATTTTTATTGAATTTGAACTATATTTCAACGTTTTTTGATGGTTCTGAGCCACGAAACACACTTAAAGCATGCAGAATCGACTCAGAATAGGAAAAGGAGACGTTTAGGTCAATTTTATGCATTCTGGCGTTCGTAGATACAAGAAAACTGTTAAAATTCTTCAGAAACGTCACTTTTGAAGTGTTTTCTTGTACTTTTAAGCCAATCAGATACCCTACGGGCTCGGAAAGTGCAACGAAACCATCAAATTTTAGCTAGAAACTGTATTTTTGTCGATTTTTATTGAATTTGAACTATATTTCAACGTTTTTTGATGGTTCTGAGCCACCAAACACACTTAAAGCATGCAGAATCGACTCAGAATAGGAAAAGGAGACGTTTAGGTCAATTTTATGCATTCTGGCGTTCGTAGATACAAGAAAACTGTTAAAATTCTTCAGAAACGTCACTTTTGAAGTGTTTTCTTGTACTTTTAAGCCAATCAGATACCCTACGGGCTCGGAAAGTGCAACGAAACCATCAAATTTTAGCTAGAAACTGTATTTTTGTCGATTTTTATTGAATTTGAACTATATTTCAACGTTTTTTGATGGTTCTGAGCCACCAAACACACTTAAAGCATGCAGAATCGACTCAGAATAGGAAAAGGAGACGTTTAGGTCAATTTTATGCATTCTGGCGTTCGTAGATACAAGAAAACTGTTAAAATTCTTCAGAAACGTCACTTTTGAAGTGTTTTCTTGTACTTTTAAGCCAATCAGATACCCTACGGGCTCGGAAAGTGCAACGAAACCATCAAATTTTAGCTAGAAACTGTATTTTTGTCGATTTTTATTGAATTTGAACTATATTTGAACGTTTTTTGATGGTTCTGAGCCACGAAACACACTTAAAGCATGCAGAATCGACTCAGAATAGGAAAAGGAGACGTTTAGGTCAATTTTATGCATTCTGGCGTTCGTAGATACAAGAAAACTGTTAAAATTCTTCAGAAACGTCACTTTTGAAGTGTTTTCTTGTACTTTTAAGCCAATCAGATACCCTACGGGCTCGGAAAGTGCAACGAAACCATCAAATTTTAGCTAGAAACTGTATTTTTGTCGATTTTTATTGAATTTGAACTATATTTCAACGTTTTTTGATGGTTCTGAGCCACCAAACACACTTAAAGCATGCAGAATCGACTCAGAATAGGAAAAGGAGACGTTTAGGTCAATTTTATGCATTCTGGCGTTCGTAGATACAAGAAAACTGTTAAAATTCTTCAGAAACGTCACTTTTGAAGTGTTTTCTTGTACTTTTAAGCCAATCAGATAACCTACGGGCTCGGAAAGTGCAACGAAACCATCAAATTTTAGCTAGAAACTGTATTTTTGTCGATTTTTATTGAATTTGAACTATATTTCAACGTTTTTTGATGGTTCTGAGCCACCAAACACACTTAAAGCATGCAGAATCGACTCAGAATAGGAAAAGGAGACGTTTAGGTCAATTTTATGCATTCTGGCGTTCGTAGATACAAGAAAACTGTTAAAATTCTTCAGAAACGTCACTTTTGAAGTGTTTTCTTGTACTTCTAAGCCAATCAGATACCCTACGGGCTCGGAAAGTGCAACGAAACCATCAAATTTTAGCTAGAAACTGTATTTTTGTCGATTTTTATTGAATTTGAACTATATTTCAACGTTTTTTGATGGTTCTGAGCCACCAAACACACTTAAAGCATGCAGAATCTACTCAGAATAGGAAAAGGAGACGTTTAGGTCAATTTTATGCATTCTGGCGTTCGTAGATACAAGAAAACTGTTAAAATTCTTCAGAAACGTCACTTTTGAAGTGTTTTCTTGTACTTTTAAGCCAATCAGATACCCTACGGGCTCGGAAAGTGCAACGAAACCATCAAATTTTAGCTAGAAACTGTATTTTTGTCGATTTTTATTGAATTTGAACTATATTTCAACGTTTTTTGATGGTTCTGAGCCACGAAACACACTTAAAGCATGCAGAATCGACTCAGAATAGGAAAAGGAGACGTTTAGGTCAATTTTATGCATTGTGGCGTTCGTAGATACAAGAAAACTGTTAAAATTCTTCAGAAACGTCACTTTTGAAGTGTTTTCTTGTACTTTTAAGCCAATCAGATACCCTACGGGCTCGGAAAGTGCAACGAAACCATCAAATTTTAGCTAGAAACTGTATTTTTGTCGATTTTTATTGAATTTGAACTATATTTCAACGTTTTTTGATGGTTCTGAGCCACCAAACACACTTAAAGCATGCAGAATCGACTCAGAATAGGAAAAGGAGACGTTTAGGTCAATTTTATGCATTCTGGCGTTCGTAGATACAAGAAAACTGTTAAAATTCTTCAGAAACGTCACTTTTGAAGTGTTTTCTTGTACTTTTAAGCCAATCAGATACCCTACGGGCTCGGAAAGTGCAACGAAACCATCAAATTTTAGCTAGAAACTGTATTTTTGTCGATTTTTATTGAATTTGAACTATATTTCAACGTTTTTTGATGGTTCTGAGCCACCAAACACACTTAAAGCATGCAGAATCGACTCAGAATAGGAAAAGGAGACGTTTAGGTCAATTTTATGCATTCTGGCGTTCGTAGATACAAGAAAACTGTTAAAATTCTTCAGAAACGTCACTTTTGAAGTGTTTTCTTGTACTTTTAAGCCAATCAGATACCCTACGGGCTCGGAAAGTGCAACGAAACCATCAAATTTTAGCTAGAAACTGTATTTTTGTCGATTTTTATTGAATTAGAACTATATTTCAACGTTTTTTGATGGTTCTGAGCCACCAAACACACTTAAAGCATGCAGAATCGACTCAGAATAGGAAAAGGAGACGTTTAGGTCAATTTTATGCATTCTGGCGTTCGTAGATACAAGAAAACTGTTAAAATTCTTCAGAAACGTCACTTTTGAAGTGTTTTCTTGTACTTTTAAGCCAATCAGATACCCGACGGGCTCGGAAAGTGCAACGAAACCATCAAATTTTAGCTAGAAACTGTATTTTTGTCGATTTTTATTGAATTTGAACTATATTTCAACGTTTTTTGATGGTTCTGAGCCACCAAACACACTTAAAGCATGCAGAATCAACTCAGAATAGGAAAAGGAGACCTTTAGGTCAATTTTATGCATTCTGGCGTTCGTAGATACAAGAAAACTGTTAAAATTCTTCAGAAACGTCACTTTTGAAGTGTTTTCTTGTACTTTTAAGCCAATCAGATACCCTACGGGCTCGGAAAGTGCAACGAAACCATCAAATTTTAGCTAGAAACTGTATTTTTGTCGATTTTTATTGAATTTGAACTATATTTCAACGTTTTTTGATGGTTCTGAGCCACCAAACACACTTAAAGCATGCAGAATCGACTCAGAATAGGAAAAGGAGACGTTTAGGTCAATTTTATGCATTCTGGCGTTCGTAGATACAAGAAAACTGTTAAAATTCTTCAGAAACGTCACTTTTGAAGTGTTTTCTTGTACTTTTAAGCCAATCAGATACCCGACGGGCTCGGAAAGTGCAACGAAACCATCAAATTTTAGCTAGAAACTGTATTTTTGTCGATTTTTATTGAATTTGAACTATATTTCAACGTTTTTTGATGGTTCTGAGCCACCAAACACACTTAAAGCATGCAGAATCGACTCAGAATAGGAAAAGGAGACGTTTAGGTCAATTTTATGCATTCTGGCGTTCGTAGATACAAGAAAACTGTTAAAATTCTTCAGAAACGTCACTTTTGAAGTGTTTTCTTGTACTTTTAAGCCAATCAGAAACCCTACGGGCTCGGAAAGTGCAACGAAACCATCAAATTTTAGCTAGAAACTGTATTTTTGTCGATTTTTATTGAATTTGAACTATATTTCAACGTTTTTTGATGGTTCTGAGCCACCAAACACACTTAAAGCATGCAGAATCGACTCAGAATAGGAAAAGGAGACGTTTAGGTCAATTTTATGCATTCTGGCGTTCGTAGATACAAGAAAACTGTTAAAATTCTTCAGAAACTTCACTTTTGAAGTGTTTTCTTGTACTTTTAAGCCAATCAGATACCCTACGGGCTCGGAAAGTGCAACGAAACCATCAAATTTTAGCTAGAAACTGTATTTTTGTCGATTTTTATTGAATTTGAACTATATTTCAACGTTTTTTGATGGTTCTGAGCCACCAAACACACTTAAAGCATGCAGAATCGACTCAGAATAGGAAAAGGAGACGTTTAGGTCAATTTTATGCATTCTGGCGTTCGTAGATACAAGAAAACTGTTAAAATTCTTCAGAAACGTCACTTTTGAAGTGTTTTCTTGTACTTTTAAGCCAATCAGATACCCCCACCAAACACACTTAAAGCATGCAGAATCGACTCAGAATAGGAAAAGGAGACGTTTAGGTCAATTTTATGCATTCTGGCGTTCGTAGATACAAGAAAACTGTTAAAATTCTTCAGAAACGTCACTTTTGAAGTGTTTTCTTGTACTTTTAAGCCACTCAGATACCCTACGGGCTCGGAAAGTGCAACGAAACCATCAAATTTTAGCTAGAAACCGTATTTTTGTCGATTTTTATTGAATTTGAACTATATTTCAACGTTTTTTGATGGTTCTGAGCCACCAAACACACTTAAAGCATGCAGAACCGACTCAGAATAGGAAAAGGAGATGTTTAGGTCAATTTTATGCATTCTGGCGTTCGTAGATACAAGAAAACTGTTAAAATTCTTCAGAAACGTCACTTTTGAAGTGTTTTCTTGTACTTTTAAGCCACTCAGATACCCTACGGGCTCGGAAAGTGCAACGAAACCATCAAATTTTAGCTAGAAACTGTATTTTTGTCGATTTTTATTGAATTTGAACTATATTTCAACGTTTTTTGATGGTTCTGAGCCACCAAACACACTTAAAGCATGCAGAATCGACTCAGAATAGGAAAAGGAGACGTTTAGGTCAATTTTATGCATTCTGGCGTTCGTAGATACAAGAAAACTGTTAAAATTCTTCAGAAACGTCACTTTTGAAGTGTTTTCTTGTACTTTTAAGCCACTCAGATACCCTACGGGCTCGGAAAGTGCAACGAAACCATCAAATTTTAGCTAGAAACTGTATTTTTGTCGATTTTTATTGAATTTGAACTATATTTCAACGTTTTTTGATGGTTCTGAGCCACCAAACACACTTAAAGCATGCAGAATCGACTCAGAATAGGAAAAGGAGACGTTTAGGTCAATTTTATGCATTCTGGCGTTCGTAGATACAAGAAAACTGTTAAAATTCTTCAGAAACGTCACTTTTGAAGTGTTTTCTTGTACTTTTAAGCCACTCAGATACCCTACGGGCTCGGAAAGTGCAACGAAACCATCAAATTTTAGCTAGAAACTGTATTTTTGTCGATTTTTATTGAATTTGAACTATATTTCAACGTTTTTTGATGGTTCTGAGCCACCAAACACACTTAAAGCATGCAGAATCGACTCAGAATAGGAAAAGGAGACGTTTAGGTCAATTTTATGCATTCTGGCGTTCGTAGATACAAGAAAACTGTTAAAATTCTTCAGAAACGTCACTTTTGAAGTGTTTTCTTGTACTTTTAAGCCACTCAGATACCCTACGGGCTCGGAAAGTGCAACGAAACCATCAAATTTTAGCTAGAAACTGTATTTTTGTCGATTTTTATTGAATTTGAACTATATTTCAACGTTTTTTGATGGTTCTGAGCCACCAAACACACTTAAAGCATGCAGAATAGACTCAGAATAGGAAAAGGAGACGTTTAGGTCAATTTTATGCATTCTGGCGTTCGTAGATACAAGAAAACTGTTAAAATTCTTCAGAAACGTCACTTTTGAAGTGTTTTCTTGTACTTTTAAGCCAATCAGATACCCTACGGGCTCGGAAAGTGCAACGAAACCATCAAATTTTAGCTAGAAACTGTATTTTTGTCGATTTTTATTGAATTTGAACTATATTTCAACGTTTTTTGATGGTTCTGAGCCACCAAACACACTTAAAGCATGCAGAATCGACTCAGAATAGGAAAAGGAGACGTTTAGGTCAATTTTATGCATTCTGGCGTTCGTAGATACAAGAAAACTGTTAAAATTCTTCAGAAACGTCACTTTTGAAGTGTTTTCTTGTACTTTTAAGCCAATCAGAAACCCTACGGGCTCGGAAAGTGCAACGAAACCATCAAATTTTAGCTAGAAACTGTATTTTTGTCGATTTTTATTGAATTTGAACTATATTTCAACGTTTTTTGATGGTTCTGAGCCACCAAACACACTTAAAGCATGCAGAATCGACTCAGAATAGGAAAAGGAGACGTTTAGGTCAATTTTATGCATTCTGGCGTTCGTAGATACAAGAAAACTGTTAAAATTCTTCAGAAACTTCACTTTTGAAGTGTTTTCTTGTACTTTTAAGCCAATCAGATACCCTACGGGCTCGGAAAGTGCAACGAAACCATCAAATTTTAGCTAGAAACTGTATTTTTGTCGATTTTTATTGAATTTGAACTATATTTCAACGTTTTTTGATGGTTCTGAGCCACCAAACACACTTAAAGCATGCAGAATCGACTCAGAATAGGAAAAGGAGACGTTTAGGTCAATTTTATGCATTCTGGCGTTCGTAGATACAAGAAAACTGTTAAAATTCTTCAGAAACGTCACTTTTGAAGTGTTTTCTTGTACTTTTAAGCCAATCAGATACCCCCACCAAACACACTTAAAGCATGCAGAATCGACTCAGAATAGGAAAAGGAGACGTTTAGGTCAATTTTATGCATTCTGGCGTTCGTAGATACAAGAAAACTGTTAAAATTCTTCAGAAACGTCACTTTTGAAGTGTTTTCTTGTACTTTTAAGCCACTCAGATACCCTACGGGCTCGGAAAGTGCAACGAAACCATCAAATTTTAGCTAGAAACCGTATTTTTGTCGATTTTTATTGAATTTGAACTATATTTCAACGTTTTTTGATGGTTCTGAGCCACCAAACACACTTAAAGCATGCAGAACCGACTCAGAATAGGAAAAGGAGATGTTTAGGTCAATTTTATGCATTCTGGCGTTCGTAGATACAAGAAAACTGTTAAAATTCTTCAGAAACGTCACTTTTGAAGTGTTTTCTTGTACTTTTAAGCCACTCAGATACCCTACGGGCTCGGAAAGTGCAACGAAACCATCAAATTTTAGCTAGAAACTGTATTTTTGTCGATTTTTATTGAATTTGAACTATATTTCAACGTTTTTTGATGGTTCTGAGCCACCAAACACACTTAAAGCATGCAGAATCGACTCAGAATAGGAAAAGGAGACGTTTAGGTCAATTTTATGCATTCTGGCGTTCGTAGATACAAGAAAACTGTTAAAATTCTTCAGAAACGTCACTTTTGAAGTGTTTTCTTGTACTTTTAAGCCACTCAGATACCCTACGGGCTCGGAAAGTGCAACGAAACCATCAAATTTTAGCTAGAAACTGTATTTTTGTCGATTTTTATTGAATTTGAACTATATTTCAACGTTTTTTGATGGTTCTGAGCCACCAAACACACTTAAAGCATGCAGAATAGACTCAGAATAGGAAAAGGAGACGTTTAGGTCAATTTTATGCATTCTGGCGTTCGTATATACAAGAAAACTGTTAAAATTCTTCAGAAACGTCACTTTTGAAGTGTTTTCTTGTACTTTTAAGCCAATCAGATACCCTACGGGCTCGCAAAGTGCAACGAAACCATCAAATTTTAGCTAGAAACTGTATTTTTGTCGATTTTTATTGAATTTGAACTATATTTCAACGTTTTTTGATGGTTCTGAGCCACCAAACACACTTAAAGCATGCAGAACCGACTCAGAATAGGAAAAGGAGACGTTTAGGTCAATTTTATGCATTCTGGCGTTCGTAGATACAAGAAAACTGTTAAAATTCTTCAGAAACGTCACTTTTGAAGTGTTTTCTTGTACTTTTAAGCCACTCAGATATCCTACGGGCTCGGAAAGTGCAACGAAACCATCAAATTTTAGCTAGAAACTGTATTTTTGTCGATTTTTATTGAATTTGAACTATATTTCAACGTTTTTTGATGGTTCTGAGCCACCAAACACACTTAAAGCATGCAGAATCGACTCAGAATAGGAAAAGGAGACGTGTAGGTCAATTTTATGTATTCTGGCGTTCGTAGATACAAGAAAACTGTTAAAATTCTTCAGAAACGTCACTTTTGAAGTGTTTTCTAGTACTTTTAAGCCAATCAGATACCCTACGGGCTCGGAAAGTGCAACGAAACCATCAAATTTTAGCTGGAAACTGTATTTTTGTCGATTTTTATTGAATTTGAACTATATTTCAAAGTTTTTTGATGGTTCTGAGCCACCAAACACACTTAAAGCATGCAGAATCGACTCAGAATAGGAAAAGGAGACGTTTAGGTCAATTTTATGCATTCTGGCGTTCGTAGATACAAGAAAACTGTTAAAATTCTTCAGAAACGTCACTTTTGAAGTGTTTTCTTGTACTTTTAAGCCAATCAGATACCCTACGGGCTCGGAAAGTGCAACGAAACCATCAAATTTTAGCTAGAAACTGTATTTTTGTCGATTTTTATTGAATTTGAACTATATTTCAACGTTTTTTGATGGTTCTGAGCCACCAAACACACTTAAAAGTAGTTATATAGTGGGGGTTCTAGACCAGGTCAAATGAGGTCAAACTGGTCCAGCTCCCCCATTACTTTTCATCGAGCGGTCATTGACCTTTCATTTGTTGTCGAGCTTGTCGGTGCACGTGGCTGACCTTGCCAGCTGGTCCAGCTCCCCCATTACTTTTCATCGGGCGATCATTGACCTAGTCGTTGCTCGACCTTGGTCGTTTATTGCCCTCGTTCATCTCGAGATCTATCCCCTCTTTTCGTTTAGGTCGGGGAGGGATCTCGGACGCAATCTCGCATCCCCACTTCCGTTTTATACTTGTATAAAAGTCGATGGATTCGTGTGTAAGAATTAATTAGTTTTTTGAATTCAATTATTTAACACTTAGAAATGTCATCTTTCATTTCTACCTTGAATAAAGAGTCTCACTTGCAAGCTTTTGTGAGTGCGAAAACTTTAGAAGAAAATAAAAAATTTTTAACAAAAAATTTTAGTAAACTGTCTACAAAGTACGGTGACAAGATATTTGTGCAACTTGAAGAGTCTAGAACGATACTTCCACAGAGATTTACCGAAAAATTCACCGACTCAGTGATCAGCGATCTGAACCAGAAGATCGTGAACGGCTTGAAATTGTACTTGGTAAATAGAGGTCCGATCGGTCGAACCATCAATATCGAATTTATCGAAGAATGAAGAAGGCATTGGTTCATGTGGAAAACAAATCAAGTGCAGTTAGACTGCTTCGTCGTAGATTAGAATTACATTTAAAACGAATTAGTTATTTAAAAGAAGCAATTAAAATGTATGAAATAAGAACTAAATTGAATAATCTTAAGCTGTAATAGAAATTATAATAAATATTATTTAATTCGTTCGGTGTATTATTTTCCCCAGTCTCATGTAAAAAATATTTGATTGCAAACTGTCATGAATAACAGACGTGTTTGTTTCGACAAAGTTCCGGTTATTTTCTTAATAAATGATAAAGAAAGCCGAATTAATACTTGGTTATACGATGTTAAAAGATTTCAAATGAATGTGGAACGTTTCGAATTGCAAATAAAGCCCTTAATCGAAAAAATGATGGAGAAGAAGCGAAAATTTAGAGAAACAATCGAAAAATTGGATTCAGAATTGAAAATTATTCAGCAAAGAAAATCAGTTAAATAACTGTGCACATTGCGGTTAAACCACTGCGTCGTAAATTAGATTTAAATTTAAAACTTATTAGTTTCTTAAAATGTATAAAATACGAACTAGTTTGTATAATCTTAAGCTGTAATTGAAATTATAATAAATATTGTTTATTTCGTTTGGTGTATTATTTTCCCCAGTCTCATCTAAAATTATTTAATTGGGAATAACAGCAACGAATAAAAGCCGTGTTTGCTCCGACAAAACTCCTGTTATTTTCTTAATAAATAAATGTTCATCAGCAACTTTCTGCCGATTTAAGCTTATTTGTCAGTGATTATTAGAATAAAATCTCAAATGTCAGAAGGCGAGTGTGTTGTTAAAAATTAAAAAAATTGTTACTTACGACATTGAAAACAGGCAATAAAATCATCCGTTCTCCCTCGAAAACATTCAAATACACGCACACTTCACAGAAGCCACCATTTAGTTCAACAAAACCACCTTTTTCCCAAATCTTTTCACGGTAAAATTCATAAACCGAAACACGCCGCCCGTCATTATTACAACACAGAATGAAATAACGCGATGCTGTTTCAGCAAATTCTTACGGAACTGGACGCTCTTATCTTCAATAGACAGGGACGTATTCGGAAATATTAAAAAAAAAGAATTATCGCTTGAGGGTGCCAAAGGGCAGAAAGTTTGTTAAAAAAATAAAAATGCATCCCTATAAACTAATGACACATTTGTGTAAAAATAAATGTGGGTTGGAGGTGCAATAATTGTTTAAATATAAAAAAAAAATGTTTTACTCGAAGACGGTAAGAGATACGAGGTTCGTGCAAAGAACAAAAAAGTTCCTAAAATACGAAACACATGCACCTGTGTCGACGGTTTTTAGTTTGAGTTTAGCATTTCGGAGAAAAGGGCAAAAGTTTGTGGTGACCAAACGGAATTAGTTAAAAATTTGTTTTTTGTGTCAAAATATTTTTGGATGAATAATCAATAGGTCCATGTAATTAAATATGTGAAAATTTGAGTTTGGGGCGCAACAATTTTTGTCAAAAAAGGTTGTCAAAATTCGAAAAAAAGTTTTCCTTGAGCAGTAGGAAAGTAAATTAGAAGTTTTGGTGAAAAAAAAAATTTAAAAAATTCAAAGAATCCAAAGAAAAATTAAAACAAAAAAAATCTCAAAAAAAAAATCCAAATTTTGAAAAGTTTGTTTTTCCACAAAATCAAATGCATATTCATGAAGTACTATCTAATCGTGTGTAAAAATGATTATGACTCATAGGTGTATCTACCGTTTAAATAGAAAAAATTTTTGTTACTCGAAAATGGTAAGAGATAGGAGGTTCGTGTATAGAGCAAAAAAGATTGACAAAAACAAATAATATCGACAGCCGTCGACGGTTTTTCGCTAACTTTTGACATGACTGTGAAAAGGGCAAAAGTTTGTGGCGCCCAAACGGTAAAACTTAAAAAATATATTTTTGTACCAAAATATTTCTGAGTGAACAGTCTATAGGTCCACTTAGCAAAATAAATATTTTTTGCTACCGTTTAGTAGTAATAACGAAAAAACGTCATAGTTCGTAAGCGGTAAGAGGTAGCATGTCGGCTCAGGGGAACGGGGAAAAGCTAAAAAAATTAAGCCATATGTTGAGCAAAAAAAATTTTCAAAAAAGTTGAAAATAAGGGAGAAAAGGGCAAAAGTTTCTAGTGTCCAAATGGTAAGAGATAGAATATCGGTTGTATACATCAAAACCTTCTTCTGGAACGAACGCATAAGTCTGCTCAAAAAAATCGATTCTGTCCACATCGACCTAGATACAGGAGCCATTTCTAGTTTTTTCGAGGTCGCTACGTAAAAATTTTTTCAGGTCGAAAAAAAGACCATCGAAAAAGGATTCGAATAAGCCCAACATGCAACACTTAAAAAAAAAAAAAAAAAAAAAAAAGCGAAATAAGTTGTTCTTTATATGTATTGTTATATGACTACTACCATCACAACTAAATATACTAAGACATTAAAAAAAAAAATTTCAAGTTAACCAAAAACGGCTTTTTGTTGAATTTTATATGAAAACAACAAAACATCATTAAAAAACGAAAATCAAAAACCTATAAACAATCATCAAAAATCACTGCTGTGGTGGTAGATCGTGATGAGTCATATCGTGCAGCTGGACAAATAATTTAAAACATATTAAATAACTTATTGTTGTATTAAATCGTAGTACTGATGCTGTTAAATAAATATGTTAAAGGACATTAAATAAAACTATTAATAATAACTAATTGTTTTATTGAATCATACATTTGTTTGAGTATTGTATTTACTAAAATAACTGAAACAAATTAGTACTAAATAAAGTAACAGACAAAATACGATTGCAAAAATAATTGCTCCTACTGAAGTAAATATCCATATCCATGGTTTTGCCAAACAATATTCTGTAACATTTGCACCTGTAGAATTCTTGTATCCACTATAATCGTTAATGATGGTGTAATTCGGTGACTTGCATCGAGTGTTGTCTTTGAAGACTAATTCTAGCCGATATTGCAGTTGGTTCGAGGAAGATACATATTTTGAATAAAACATACGTAGTTGTTCATGCCCATTTTTAATTTCTAACATTTTTCTAACAGTACATTCTTTACTACTATCAATAGTTTGTAGATAGACATCAGTAACATTGCTATCAGTCAATAAATAAAAATCTTTCTGAATTAGAATGGTTGATAGAACAAGTGTGCAGTTTAAGCCGAACATTGTTTGGATGAAATGAATAGTTTGTTGTTGCGGAATTCTATATATATAGCAACAACCATCACCACCACCATTAACGAGCAGCCAGGTCCCAACATCCCACTATTATAGTCATTATCGTGAATATGACAAAAAATGAAGCAAACCATACACGATCGTTTCTTAAACAAAAATCAATGACCTCCTTTGAACTGCGACTGTTCTTAGTATTTTCTATTATTAACCAATTGGAAAATTGGTGATTTTCTTCTTCCGTTTTTATCTTGTACGTCAAATGATTCTGCATTGTTATATTTTTCGCATAGAAGAGGTGATAACTGGTTTCGATTAGATTGATCGGAGTCATTTTTTCACAAAATTCTTTTTCGTACGTCTAAATATACAGCAGACTTATATTTGAAGTGGTGTAAATATTCAAGTTGTTTTCAACTAGCACACTTAATAGTATTAACACATTGCTAGGCAGACACATCTTAGACTTATCTTCTTGTACACAGACACAAATACTTAGTTGTGGTCGTTGATATTTGTAGGGAAGAAGTTTTTAGAGGTGGTAAATGATGGTGGTGGGGTGATAGCGATAGAAATAACAAATTATTGTTTTCTTATATATTTGTTAAATGTCGCATGGTAGGCGTTTAAGGCTGTTCTATCTAAAAACAGGGATCTATCTAACTTTGGGACATAGGTCCCTGAGAATTCGTTGTCCCAGTTTTCCACTTGCGGTGGTGTTGGTGGTGGTTGGCTGAACCACTTTGATGGTGGTGGGGGTGGTGTAGATGGTCTTGGAAGTGCATTCTCCCAGAGTTTTCGCTCCCTTTCCCAGGCATCCCGGTGGCATTTGAAAATATGCTTTCTCAGCCTATTCTCTAAAAGCCTGTGGCTGACATCATAGGGGCAGATAACAAATTTCTCTATACAAAAAAAAAAATTAAATACTACAAAAAATATATATATATATAAGCTTACCCATTTCTGTCGTTAATTAATTTTTATGATATGTACTTGCAGAACACTTATTAATCTGTTCTTTTGTGTGATCTTTAATTTATACACTATATTAATCCCCACCCCTACTTTTTTCCCTCCTTCAGTTGCTTTCCTCATGTTTCATTTTTCGCTGACTTGAATTTATTTTTTACGACCACGGTTTCAACTACGACTTGCAAGTTGTAACTTGCAAATTAATTCTCATATAAACAAGAAACTAGTCAACGGGAAATAGTAGTGTTTCTTTTTTTCTGCTGTGGTGAGCAAGTTTCACGACAAAAAATGAAATCACAAGAATCAGTGACGGCTATATGTAAAAACTCTCTTAAGCTAATTCATGAATACATAAGTAAAATCAAAACAATCGAAGAAACTAAACATTTTTTAGTTTATATCAATACCAGTATTAGAATAATTAGAAAAGCACTCAAATGTAAAATCCATCGAGAAAATATGTTGGAAAACGCAAATTCCTTAGAAACAAGTTTGGCGTATTTGAAATTTTATCGCCTAAAGCTTTTAAATAAGAAAAAACAATTATCTATAAAAACTGGTGAAGGCTATATTAAAACAGTCAAATTTAAACCGGTGACTAATGTAACATGGCAGGATGTCGAATCCTGTTTTCAACAACGAATTCGTACAGGATTTATAAGTAACCACCACATTAAAGATCCTCTTCAGTTTTTTCAACAATCTTTTAAATGCTTTATGTTTAGAATTAAAAAAGAACGGAAAAACTCAATGCTTAAGGTAAATGTAATTTTTTCGGCAAATTTTATTCAACCGCACTCTGGTGAAACAGACATTAAAACATTTTCAACAAAAAATCAGCACATTGATCAATACACAAATTTAAAGGAATGGTACGAAGAAAACGTCATTGATAAAATCATGAAAAAATTAGAGGAATTTGCAGAAAAGGATTCCGGTTGGGCGTTGTATGAAATTTTAGGATTGAAAATTAACATAAATAAATACGACCCAATTAAATTCGGCTATTCAACTTTTGTATCCACACCAGATTTTATAAAAAAAAAACATGCAATAATTAATGTACAAAATAATGATGAATATTGTTTTCTTTGGGCCATAGTTTCGGCTTTATTTCCTACCGATAAACATTCAGACCGAAAATCATCGTATCCTCATTTCAAAAATGTGTTGAAATATGATAATTTAGACTTTCCAATCACAATTAAAGACATTCAAAAATTTGAGGAACTCAACAATCTTGCCATTAATTTATACTGCATCGAGAAGAAAAAAATTTTACCTTGTCGTTTAAGCACTAGATTTTCAAATTCTTATAAAGCAATTAATTTGCTTATGCTACCCGCTGAAAGACAAATACAAAATACTAATAACAGTAATGATAACTTTGAAGATCAACAATTGCTCTATCATTTCGTATGGATCAAAAATTTGTCAGCTCTTTTAGCTACGCAACTTTCCCTCCATAAATGTAAATTTCATATATGCGAAAGATGCTTAAACCATTTCACCACAGAGGAATTGCTCCAAAAACATAAAACTTCATGCCAGAGTATTAATAAATATTCCATAAGACTGCCAACAGAAAACGAAAATTACTTGTATTTTCAAAATTATAGACATCAAGAAAAAGTACCTTTTACTATTTATGCAGATCTCGAGAGTATTCTTCTTGATTGTACCAAACAGCATATGTCCACCACGAATAAGACCGAAACTTATCAAAAACATATTGCGCACAGCATTGCTTACTATTTTCACTGCTCATATGATAATTCATTTTCTAAATTTCGTTTGTATCGAGGTAAAAATTGCATTCAATGGTTCGTTCAGGAGTTACATCGAATGGCTCATTTTTGCAACGATAAATTTCAGAACGTTATTTCTATGGAAACATTAACTACGGAAGAACGTGAGCAGTTTGAATCCTCCCAAATATGTCATATATGTAAAAAAGGATTTTCGGAAAAGAACATAAAAGTACGCGATCATAGTCATTTAACTGGAATGTATAGAGGCGCTGCCCATCAAAGTTGTAATTTAAATTATAAAGATATTTGTGTTATACCCGTGGTCTTTCATAATATGAGCGGATATGATGCCCATTTTTTTATTAAAGAACTTTCAAATTCAATAAAAGGTGATATTAAGTTACTTCCCATTAACAAAGAAAGATATATCTCGTTTACTAAATTTGTCGAAGACACGAAAGTTAGTTTACGGTTTATTGATTCTTTCAGATTTATGCCACATAGTTTAGACAAACTTTCCTCCAATTTAGATAATTCTCAGAAAATTATTACGTTGGCAAATTGTAATAATATGGAAGAATTTGATTTGTTAAACAGAAAGGGAGTTTTTCCTTACGATTATATAAACTCCTGGGAGAAACTACTTGAAACAAAATTGCCCGAAAAGGAGGATTTCTATAGTCGCTTATCCGATGAAAATATTAAATATGAAGATTATTCCCATGCTACCAATGTATGGAATACTTTTAATATTCATACATTAGGAGAATATTCTGATTTATATTTAAAAACTGATGTGCTTCTTCTAGCCGATGTATTTGAAGCTTTTCGAACTACTTGTTTAAATACTTATCAACTTGATCCGTTGCATTATTATACTGCTCCGGGCCTAACATTTGATGCTATGTTAAAAACAACAGAAATTAAACTAGAACTTTTAACGGACATAGATAAAGTTCTATTTGTAGAAAGAGGTATTAGAGGTGGAGTTTCGCAGTGTTCCAATAGATATGGTAAAGCCAATAACAAATACATGCCAAAAGAAGAATATGATCCTTCGAAAGATAGTACCTATTTAATGTATTTTGATGTTAACAACCTTTACGGAGCGGCAATGTCTCAATACTTACCGTATGGAGAATTTGAGTTTGTAGAAAATTTCAATATAGCTGATATCTTAGATACCCCAGAAAATTCAGCAATCGGTTATATTATTGAATGCGATTTAGATTATCCAATAGATTTACATGAAATTCATAGTGATTTACCATTAGCTCCAGAGCATATGATACCGCCCATTTCAAGATCTAAACTTAAGAAGTTATTGGTGACTTTATATCCCAAGAAAAATTATATTATTCATTATCGGAATTTAAAAATGTATACAAAATTTGGTATGAAAATAAAATGTGTACATCGTGTTATGAAATTCAAACAATCTCCGTGGTTAAAGGAATATATAGATTTAAATACAAAACTTAGGCAGCAAGCAAAGAACGATTTTGAAAAAGATTTTTTTAAATTAATGATTAATGCTATTTATGGTAAATGCATGGAAAATGTAAGAAAACATCGCGATATTCGATTGGTTAGTAAATGGGAGGGAAGATGGGGAGTTCGTTCTCTTATATCTAAACCAAATTTTCACAGTTCTGTTGTATTTGACGATGATTCAGCAATAATCGAAATGAGTAAATTAGAAGTATTTTTGAATAAACCAATTTATGTTGGTTTTTGCATTTTAGATATTTCTAAAACTTTTCTCTATGAATTTCATTATGACTATATTAAAAAAACATTTAAAAATAATGCTAAGTTACTTTATACCGACACTGACAGCCTAATTTATGAATTTCACGTAGACGATATATACAAATATATTAAGAAAGACTCACATCGATTTGATACTTCTGACTATGATTTATATAATATTTATGATATAGAACTGAAAAATAAGAAAGTACCAGGTTTAATGAAAGATGAAAATAACGGTAAGATTATGCTAGAATTTGTGGGTCTCAGATCTAAAATGTACGCATATAGAATTGCAAGTGACGATTTCAATAAAAAATTAGTTAAAAAATCCAAAGGTAGTACAAAAGCATCACTTAAAACAATAACGTTTGAAAATTACAAAGAATGTTTATTTAATAATCGAAGTTACGAAAAATCACAAAGACTCATCAAGTCCAAACATCATACTGTTTACACAGTAAAACAAGAAAAAGTAGTTCTCAGCCCAAATGATGATAAAAGGATTGTCACAAGATTTGCAACGGATACGAAACCTTGGGGATATCATATTTCGCACGTAAGTTAAAAAAAGTGGGGATTGCCATATATAAGCAATTAAATTTCACAGATGATTTATTCGATGTTGGTTATTTCATTATTACAACAATGTCTGACTTGAGACAATTTGTTGATTTACAAGCATTTTGTGCATCCGAAAATGTGTACAAAACATATCTTAAAGCCGCTGCGAGTGATCGAACGAAATTAAATTTATTCCTTCATCTCATCGATAAAAAAGATTTTATTGTACCGGACGAAGTGTTTAAATGGATTGCCGAAAGTGAAAGTGACTTTTATACACTTGACATTTGTATTCTGCTACAAAGAAAGCAATGTGTCGATGGTTACATTGATGCATTTCTACATGTATGCGAAAGAGACCAAATTGAAAATTTAAATTATGCTGCTTTGGAGTTTTTGATGACCACCAACTATTTGGACAATACTCTAACGTATAAATGTTTTATTTATAAATTATTGAGTGATAATCGCTGGCAGAATCTTGGAGATATATTCTATCCTGTTGAGAATATCCGGAAAAATTATCGAAGGATCGACCAGTGCGTGGATGAATTTATGTGTCGGGCTGCGTATTTGGCAAACCATAAAGCGCTCAGTACTTTCTATGAGTCTTTAGAAATAATAAATTACGATTCTTTCGCATTTCAACCTTCTCAAAATCAGGAGCACCGAAGAATTTTCAACTGGATCAAAAAGAACATTGTCAAAGGAGAAGCCAATCCTGAAATACCATTAGGATGGACTGAGGGACCGGATTCAACAAAATGGCCCTCGATTAAGTTAGATGATTATAAGAAAACTTTACATGTAATTTCTGGTAGCCATGAATAAAACACACAGAAATGGGTTATATGTAGTTTTATTTACCCCCAAACATAATAATAATACAATAACAGGTTAAATTATTTACAACACTCTGACGACATCTTGTGCAGGGATGTATTTTACCATTCGGTCGTGAAGAATAAGACAGTAGGCTGTAGTGTCTGCAGGAATACCAGAGATCGTCTCAAACCACAAAGTGATTGTAACGGGGCCTCTCTTCAAAGCTTCCGTTTGTTTAGAACAGTCGATTACTATTATAGGCGTCTTTTCTTTAAATTCATCCTTATCGAATAATGGTTCGCTGGTTTGTTTGGATAAGAACGATGTCTGGAATTCTTTAAACATATCATAGAGAATTGCATACCGATTATTTGTGAAATCAACATTCAGGTTGTCGTAGGGATACATGGTATCATTAAGGTACAATTTTACATCTCTCAGATTACAATGATCAAACTGACTGTAGTTTTTCTTCAATTGGTTTTTTCTTCCTTGCTGTAATGCAAAAAGTATGTACTGAGGTTTTTCTAAGGAAGTTTTAATAGTCCAAGTATTTGTTATCGATTGTACTGGTGGAGCAAATTCATGTAATTCTTTACTTCTAAACATAATATCCAATTCCCTGTTGCTTCTTACAATATCGATTAATGCGATCCTTTCGGCATCGGACACGGACAAGTGATGCATTTTCCAGCATATTTTACTAAGTTCTACTTTAATTTTGTATTTATCATTTGAGGAAATTAAAGCATTCACATCGGTATTAGAACGAACCAAAACAAGCTCCTGTCTTACATTCAAAATGGTCTTTTTAAAATCTTCACAAAAACCAAAAATCATTTTTAATGGAATCGAAACTTCAAAAGTTCCATTTTCCTTAATTATATTCGAATCTTTTTTGGGAAACCATCCAGCATTCTCTAGAGCTACGCTTTCATTACTGTTATACGTTACATATCCTTTCATGGTAGACGCTAACCCAGGATTTCTAATACTATCCACAACGACTCCAGCAATTTCATATCTTATTTGATTAAACATCAGAAGAACGCCATTATTTACAAATTTGATTTCTGGTTTCTGTACAATTTCGTCGATTTCATTCTTCACAATAACCTTACCCTCTATATGCAATGTACTCAAATGTGGAAAAGTGTATAAATCTTGATGTTCAATAGGAATTCTTATTTCATCATCGTAGTTAAATGAACTGTTAGAATAAGGTAGGTGTGTATGTCTTTCTCCATAATAAATTGAATGATCATAGGCAGCTTTTTCGCTTACGTTTAATATTTCAAAATTCATTGCTGATTTATATATTCAATAAAAATATTATTTCAAGACCGTTAATCCTAGAGATTCAAGAAATTTACGATTGCCTAAAGTTAAACGTTTGACCCTTCTCAAAGGACTGACTGATCTCTTTTTCATTGCCCTACTTATATATACCGAATTTCGGTTTTTTAGATTTTCATTAAATATAATACCCATCACGTGACCTTCTTAAGATGCAACCGTACACCTACCTCTTCACCTCTGAAACTAACAATATTACCTTCTTGATCTGTTATTTTAACGATTATTTCATCTATTTGTTTCGTATTAATTGGTAGATATATCACATTTAATGGTCGTTCCACTATTTTGTAACCGGGTGGTACTGTTGGAAAAAATTGATGGATAACGTGAACGGGACTTCCGTTCTTGTATGA